>NC_058410.1:133411735-133553725 GCF_002201575.2 Neomonachus schauinslandi | reverse complement strand
AAAGAAAGAAAGAAAGAAAGAAAGAAAGAAAGAAAGAAAGAAAGAAAAGGACAGAGGTTGGAATATATTGTTGTAACATGTCTCTGTCCCACGACCTGCATACATATGTGAGCCTGTGCCTAGAAATGCATTTGTCAGAGACACCACAGTGCGAACATATGATCCCTTGAGGATCCAGCATATGTGAGCTTTTCAAGACACACAACCCACCCAAAAATTCCCCGATGAAAGCAAGTGATTTCAGGTTTTGGGAAAGAGCAGAGATCTGTTATGATAAAGTGTTCGACAAGTATAATATTGTGGGCTCAAAGCAAATGCCGTGTTGGGGGGGGCGGAGGTGCTAAAATGGCTTGAGTGGGGTTTTAATGAGAGATTTTTCTCCTTTACTTCACCCTACGCTGCCCCCTCCCCTGCACCCGGCTATTTTCTCCAGCAGTCCAGTCAAGAGCCCTGTGCTGGGGAACACTGTGGGAATGGTAACAATTCAACTCTACCAATTAATCGTGGGCACTCTCTCCAACCTGCTCAGCAGGACTTCTGTCTCTCACAGGCTGCTGAAAACTGAACAATGTGCCTCTCCGTTGTGAATGCCGAATGGTCTGTTCATCAGGGGGTTTAAAAATCCTCAGGGGCTACAATATCCGGTCCTCGGGCACACGTTATGGAGGTGAGAGCGTGTCGCCCGCCTCGCGCTTGATTGTGAGTAAACTCTTATGCGACAGTAAAATGTGAAATAGGAATCCCCTCTTCAAAGCGAAAAGGCAAAACCCAGGGGACACAGGGAACGTACAGACCCTCGGACTTCAAATACACATGTCAGTAGTCCCCTGGCTTCTTCCTGTGGATTAATGACCTAGGTTGGAGTTGTAGGTAGGGTTGCCATCAAGCCCTAGAACTGCACGGAAGTTTAAATGGGGCTGGCGTTTAATTTCAACGTGTATGAAGAACTCCCAAGGCTGGAGCCCCGTGTTGGGAGAGACCAGAAATCTACCACGTATAGATCCTTCACTTGGAGCTCCAAGTCTGGCTTTGGAGCCCAAGTGCAGAAGGGAAGTGTGAACACATTTAAGGGAAGATGTGAGGCGGAGGATAATTAAGAAGCAAATAAGTATCACTCATAGTGAAAGCTGTGTTCAGCCACAGTTCAGTACAAGAGAGGGAGGAAGGAGTAGAAAGTCACCTTTCCTCACGATTCTCATTTTTGCCTCAGTGAGTCTGGTGGGTGTGTTGGACCTGAAGCAGCACACAAATGATTTAGGAGAGGAAGTGGTGAATTCTTTTGTGAAAACAGGGTCATGTGAGGGACCCCGAAGGAGTGGGTTTAAAAAACTCTTCTGAATTTCACTGTAAACTTTACAGTTTTGAAGTGGTGTCTCCAATTCTGTGGTTCTCAAACCAGGGGCAGTTTGTGTGTGGAAGGCTGGTGACAAGAGGGGGAAACAGGAAGAAATGTGGGACACGAGACAGCATGCTCAGAGCATGAATGGAGCTCACGTCTTCTGCAAGCGAAATGTCCTCCGGATTCAGAGTGGCCCCAGCATACATCTAAATATCTAGGAATTTGGTAAAACTGTGAACGATCAAATTCCCATGCAATGAAATCTCATTTGGACATCTTGGGCCCTGGAATGTTTTGTATTCTCACCACTTGCCCCGTCAACCTGTAGAAGTTCGTCTATAATCAGGTAGTGTTTTTCAGGTTGATCCCGGAACGGCAGAGAGAAAGGAAGTTTGGGATCCCATGGTTCCCATAGTGTTACTACTGGGGTCGGAAGAGGGATTCTGGTAGGCTAAATGCTCCCTGTTCCTTAGTACTCACTCCACTGATTAAAGGACCCTCTGCAATCAACACAAAACAAACCAGAAAATTTCATCAGAGCTGGTGCCATCCATTGAGCGTGGTGGGAAGAGAGCCATTTATAGTTGCTGTGATGTCTGTTGGAATAATGCAGGCCCAGGAAAGAAGAAAAGGCTCCATCACACCGTCATGCCAAAGTTAATTATTTTAAAAGGGACAAGGTCAAAGTCACATTGACTATAGCGATGTCCTTTCTTCGTGTGAAATAATATTGTGATGTCTTCAAGGAAAATTAATGCTTGGCTTGGCAAGGTGGAAGTTCTCTGCAATACCTGAGGAAACCAGTTGGGAGTTGGCCAGAGTGCTTCTTGGTGGAAGATTAAGGTATTACAATGGAATTGGGCACCCACTTGTGTTCTCATTCACAGAACTCGAGCTCATCCCCTGCCCCACTGATGTTCCCAGCTTCCACTCATATCAGCTGAAGTTGGAAATTTGCAAGAAACAAGAAGGAAAAATAGTAGAACCCTGCTTTGGCTTAAAAGTAGATGTCCGTGTTGGGAGATTTGAACAAGAAGACTCTGGAAAAGAAGTGGGGTGTTGGAGAGACAGAGAAAAATATGAGAGAAGAAGCTTCCAGATGGGGCATTGTCCTTACAAAGGCTCAGCTCAGGAAGACATCCTTTCCTTCTTAGTGGGGAGGAATAATTAAGTCAGACAGTTATAACTTCAGTTCCTACTATGTTATACTGTCCAGAAAGTATAATAAAAAATATGATGCCGTTCCAATAGGAACAACAAAAAAATACTATTTAGGAATTGATTTAACCAAGATTGCCTCAGACCTCCATGGGGAAAAGCTTGAAAACTTTAATAAAAGACAAAGAAAATAATATCAATAAATATCATGTTCTTGGATGAAGAATTTAATATTATGAAGATTGCAATTCTTTCCAAATTAATTTATAATCTCCATGCACTCTCAGTCAAAATTCCAGTTGGACTTTTTTTTCCAGGAACTCAATAAATTTATATAAAAAAATATTTACAAATAGCTAAGTGAATATTACAAAAGAAACACAAAAGTTAAAGAGGGGATGTATCTATTCAGCTATTAAAACATACAAGCAAATCCTAGTCATACAAATAGTATTCAGAAACAGACGTAGAGACCAAATGGAACACAATAGAAACCTCAAAGATAGATACGATCTCGAGTGGGAGAAGATGTTTGCATCTGAAAAGGACCAAGGATTAATTTGTAGAATTTGCAAAGGAGGCCTACAAATCAACTCCAATGGAAAAACGAACCAAGATATAAACAGACATGTTAGGAAGGAGAAAACCTAAAAGACAACGAACATGTAGAGAAATGCTCATCTGTACTAACAACCAGAGAAATGCAGATCCGAACACTGAGATTTCGCTTTACCCCACCTTAGGCTGGAAAACATTAGAAAACTCAGTGACGTCAATGGGTGGTGGAGAATGGATTATCTAGAATATTCCCTTGTGCCCTGCTGGTTGAGCCTGACTGCCAGGTAGCTGTTTTCATGAGTAATCTGGCATTGCTGAGGTACATTAAGTATCTGCGTAAACTGTGATGCAGATATTCCATAGCGAGGTATATATCCCAGAGAAAGTTTTACCCTGGCTCGGACAGGAAAATATACGAAGACATTTGTATTCGTATGTCGCCTTACTATTGTGTTGTTAGGGAGTTAGAGACTCCTGTCTATCTGCAGAGTTACCAGTAAGACGGGTAGATGGAGGTCATCTATGTACGTGCCATACAGTAATTCAAAGCAATGCGCTAAATGTAAAAGCAGGATGGATTCTCTTTAAAAAAAGTAGTGCTGGTGGAAAAAAGTAAGATTTAGAATAAAATGTGAAACACCAACCATTTGTGCAAGTTGAAAATATACACATACCAAAGAGCAATAAACACTGTGCAAGAGAATGCATAGACACAAAGATGGCTGTAGACCACATCAGAAGAATTGCCTGTGGGGCAGAGCCAATGGAGTAACGTGTGGGGACGGAGGGCATAGATAAAACCAAAGCCAGGAAGTTGAGAGAAGGCCCCATCTATAGACCAAAGATAATCTTGTGCCCAGAGCTGTCAAGTGTGATTATATCCATCAGTGTCCCACATCTAAGGTTAAAGAAAGGGGTAAACTGACCCACCAGGAAGGGATTCCTTAGGTGTCCATCAGAGTTGTGTGATGAAGACCAACAAGTCAAGAAACATCTGGAGACCGGTGACCACCACCCCAGTCATCTTTGGAAGCAAAAGAGCTGGGTCTCGGAGGGGATGTGCAGACCCCAGCCTCTCCATGGATCAGTGGGTGGAGTCCCCAGGGGCTGGAGGGTCGCAGAGACAAAGCCCATCCAGGGAGAAGGGGCAGTAAGAACTCATTCCCTGAGTGCCTTCCAGGGTTACCTGTGAGGCAGAAACAAGGGCCTTCTTGCATACTCAGCTTGGAGGACAGAGCAGGAGTTTGAGCCCCTGGTGGGGGTCTTCAGTAGGGGCAGCAGGTAGAGGGAACTAGGCAGTGAGGGATGTTACGGGAGGGCAAAGACAGGCAGGGTGTGGTGTGGAGAACACCCATGAAGGGGGTGGGGGGCCAAGCTGTAGAGAAGGGGGAGTGAGAGTGCTGTAGGCTCGTGAAGGGCTGGACACGATGCTGTGGGTATAAGACGAGCAGTCCTCAGTCCGTGTCCTGGAGTTCCTTGTCCTGCTTTGAGCTCTTCCCAGCTGATCCGCCCTGATAAACATCTGGGTCAGCCACTCTTCAGGTCCATCTGGGCAGCAGGACCTTGCCTGAGGGCCCTCCTGTCCAGGGGTACGGCTGTCTGGAAGAACACAGGAGACATACGTTTCCCCGTTTTTGGAACTCCATCTTCTCCCTTGTCCCTCCTGGGTACATTCCTGAAACTTGGGATGACCCAAGTTTTTAATCTCCCTTCCCCCCAAGGCTCCCCATCTGCCCAGAGAGCCTTCTCCTCTCTTCCGCTGGAGAGCAGGGGCCTTACGCCCACCTCACCACATTCCTCAGCCCTTAACTCGTCTCCAGGATTTTCTTTGAACCTCCTCCTCTGCCATCCCACTTCCTTTTTCTTGTACATTCTACTGCAGCCTGTGGGAGATGACCGCTGTTGGTTTAATCATAATAGCATCCTTCATGATGCTTTTGACCTTTGGGAAAGCTTGGGGGAAAGGAAGGCTTATCACTTGGTGCAGTCTAGAGCTGAACTCTCTAGGCTGTGTGGAGATGGGCCATATTTTGGGGCAGGTAGAGGGAAACGGAGTGTGAAAAAGACCATCTCGGCCTGGTCTCTGTTCTTCTGCTGTCAGCCCTGCCAGCTCGCCACACTAACTTCCATGAAAGTAACTGCAACGTCAAGGGCAAGAGACTTGTGTGTCTGGCTGTGCTCAGACTTGGTGTTTTTTTTGTGTCTCCGTGTTCTAAAACATTTCACTCCAATACCAAAGGCTTCTGGTTGCTAGGAAGTCTTGAAAATATATCATTGATGGAGACAAGCTCAACCAAATGCCCCCTTGTTTTTGCCGATGTGAATCAGAATGACCTTTTCACCCTCTTCAAGGGGGATATTTATAAGAACCAGACACAGCGCACGTGATAGAGAGATGGAGTGCGAGGAGGCCAAGCACAGTTGGAAAGAAGCACAGAGCACGCCTCTCTCTGGAATGATGTTCTTGAAAACCTACCTGTAGCTGTTGTATTTTTCTAGTTGGTCTTTGAAAGAGAGGCTGTCCTCTGCGCAATGTACACACACACACACACACACACACACACACACACTTTTTGCTCCTGTATTTCCCTCCCAGAAGTCAGAAGCTTAATCCCATGATCTTTAGAAGGAAGGAAGAGAAGATCAGTCCTCCGGGGTAAGGCAGGGATTCTTTTTTTTTAAAGATTTTATTTATTTATTTGAGACAGAGAGAATGAGAGAGAGAGAGCACATGAGGGGGGGAGGGTCAGAGGGAGAAACAGGCTCCCTGCCGAGCAGGGAGCCCGATGCGGGACTCGATCCAGGGACTCGATCCAGGGACTCCAGGATCATGACCTGAGCCGAAGGCAGTTGCTTAACCAACTGAGCCACCCAGGCGCCCAGGCAGGGATTCTTTTTAGCGGCAGAGGAAGGTGACCTACTGGAGAGGCTAGCTGGCTGTTGCGGGAGGGACAGAGTTGGATGTCACTTCGTCTGCTCAGGCTACCACAACAAAGTACCAAAGTACCAGACTCAGGTGCTTAAACAAGACAGATTTGCTTTTCACGGGTCTGGAGGCTGGAAGTGCAAGATCAAGGGGCCAGCAGATCTGGGTCTTGGTGAGGGCTTTCTTCTCGGTTTGTAGATGACTGCCATTAGCCATGTCCTCACATGGTCTTTCCTTGGTGGTGGAGGGGAGAGAGAGAGAGACAGAAGGAGAGAGAATCTGTCCTCTTCCTATAAAACCACTAATCCCATCATGGGGGTCTTACTCTTCTCATGAACTAATCTCAAGCTAATCACCTCCCAAAACCCCCACCTCCATGCTGGGGGTTAGGGCTTCAACATCTGAATTTTGGGGGACACAGACATTCAGCCGATTGCCCTGGTAGCCTGCGAAGTTCTGCGAATAGCTGCCTCTCCTCAGTCAGGTCTAGCTTCAGGAAACCCTGGACCTTCTGGAAGCCCCTTCCTGGTGGGGTCAGCACCCCTTGGGGAGGGTGAGGCTCACATGTACTGAATGGAGAGCGAGGTAGAAGGACTTTCTAAGAAATCCAGCTCAAAAGCTCTATTGTTGTACAAAAATATCCTGGCTTTTAGTTGGCTACCCCTTCCCCAGCCCCCTCCAAATCACACTTAGTTTCCACATTTTTTAAATGAAGCTTTTTAAATTATATTAACTCAATAATTAGATGTTAGATCTAATTAGGATCGAATGTCATATGGATTTAAAATTTTCATATCATTTTGATTGTCAACATTGAACTTTTAAATTTCTGTCAAGGTATTTGCCTTGACACCATCTGGAAAGCTTAACCTATCCATTTAAGCAAATCCCTACTTCTCGTTTACACCCATTTCCCTACCCCTTTACCTGGTGGTACAAAGCATGGCATAGAATTAGTTACTCCCTCCCGAGGGCAATTTGCTGTCAATGATTTCATTTCCCACTTCTCTTCAGCACTATATTTGGAAACAAAAAATTGGACTGGGCTTGTGACTGGTGTTGCTTCTGGTACCCTGGAGTTTTGCAGGAGAGGAGGAAGGAGGGGAGATGAGCAGCTGGGGATCAGACAGGGAGCACGAGATGGTGATGATGGAGTTTGCATGGCTCCTTTGGTGGCTTGAGCTCCGTGCCAGCCAGCACACCATCTGCTTGATTACCTCTCCATTCAGGGAGCTCACCCCTCTGAGGCTGGCTAATGTGAGCTGTGGAGAAAGGCCAGGAGCAGGGACAGTTCATTTTTTTAACAGCTGGGGAAAAAAAAAGTCTCTTTGTTTTTGTGTTTTGCTTTTTCCTCCTTCTTTCTTGGACTCATATAAAAGTTTCAAGTTGTTTGTGACCGTGGGGCCACGGTAACCTCATACCGTGTCCCCAGTAGCTTGAACTTGAGGGGCCAAACCCCACCATTTCAAAAGACACAGTGGCTGTGTGCACCATTTAGGAAGTTCTGTGCAACGGACACAACGGTCTTTGGGGGCATTAATGCCTCATTTGCTTTGAGCAGATATAAGGATTTGCAGTTTTTGAAAACAAATTTAATTAACACCCTTTTCTTTGGGGGAGGGTGTCCTTTTTTTCCCTTCAAAAGTCTTTCACCGCCCCCCCCCGTCTATTTATAACGGGTTCTTACATAGACGTAGGTGTGGGGTGGTGGTGTTCCCTGCAGCCCTGTCCTTCGTGGTGAAAGAGGTAGTAACAGCGAGCCCTTTTCTGTTTCCATCTTCAAGCTTATAGAAGGAAAGTGCCAAATTATCCTGCAGAATGTTCTAAGACCTGATTTGCCCCCACACTGTACTGTGAGAAGAAACAGATGGGAAAACAAAAGATGTCCTTTTTAAAAGAAATCCTCTCTTCCGTCAAGAATCTTCTACAGAAAACTGTCCTCTGGCTCCCCAGGATGTGGCACGTGCAGGGAAGCTGCACCCAGCTTGCTGGTGTCCGCAGTCTGGTCCGGGAGCAGATACACTGCCTCATCACTGCGATGTAATTGGTTTTGAAAACACATTTGCACAATGGCGGTGAGCCCAACGCTCCCTTCCCTGCCTTGCCTTCCATTTCCCAGGGCTGATTTCCTTATTTTAAAGTATTTTCCCACTCTGTGTTCCCCAAACTTCCAAAGAGACAAGATATCCCAAATCTTTAGGACTGGGTCCTACCTGCACTCAACTTGCGCAGGATGAAAAGAAGACTCAGCTCAGGTTTGCTGATCTTTACAGCAGAACTGACCTGCAATTTACCGGTGTTGCGCGGAGCCAGCTCAAATAGAAGCAGATCGGAACATCGTCAGACTTTCAGTCTTGTGGCGCTGAATTCAAAGTCCAATAAAAAGAAAGAAAAGTATTTTTTGAAGGCATAGGAAACATAGGGGGGCATGAGTGTGTGTGTGTCAAGTGGGTCACTTTGGAGTTTTGCTTCACTCCGGAAACTTTTCATTTTCTCGAAACCTTGAGCATTTCCAATCCTGAAGCCAAGCTTAACATCCCTCTGAGTGACAAGGGGGAATCCAATGTGGGAGTGAGGCTTGCTTTCGGTCTTGGTGGCTGAGATCATTGTGCGGGCAGAGGTGTGACACGATGTTAATGTCATGTGGGCACAGGAGGGTTTCATGGCTTGCGTGTGTGTGTGTGTGTGTGTGTGTGTGTGTGTGTGTGTAGAAAGAAGGAAAAGCGACAGAATTCAGATTCTCTGGGGTAGAGTTTTGGCCTTTGTTTTAGATTTTGAGTTACGAAGAGTTGCATACGGCTATAAATATGAACATGATTGGCAAAATCTGCAGATTAAATAAAATCTGTGAATGGTGTAGAGTGCTTTACACACACTGCACATTCTCAGTGTCTATTCATAGGATGCACATTCTAGAATTTGTTCTCTCTCTCCTTTTTCTGAGCTCACTCATTCTACTTTTGTGTGTACTTTTCTTCTCCTCGTTCTTCCTTCAGGAATCTTATTGTGAGCCGCCTAACTAGAGATGTGTAAGCGGGGTAACTCTCGAGATCCTATCTGTTTAGATCAAAGGGCAAGGCTATTCTCCAATGTTGGCAAAGGGATTATTTAACAAGAAATCCTTGTTGGTGTCAACATGACCCATGGGATGACATTGCACTTGGGAAAAATAAAGATATAAGTCAATATTACCTCACCAGCTTCAAAGTTGGAAATGCTTTTACATAAGAAAGTTCTTATTCCTTGCCTGTTACTCTGCAATTGGAACTGACACCTGAAAATTTTCTCCCGCTAATTTTTTATTGTTATCTTGCCATGAGGGTGCTCATTAGAAACCTTGGTGGCAAGGTTGCCTTGCCTTGCCTTGCCTTGCCTTTCCTTTCCTTTCCCTTTCCTTTCCTTTCTTTTTTAAAATATTTTATTTATTTGAGATAAAGAGAGAGTGAGTATGAGTGGGGAGAGTGGAAGAGGAAGAGGGAGAAGCAGACTCCTCGCTGAGCAGGAAGCCCAACACGGGGCTCGATCCCAGGACCCTGGGATCATCACCTGAGCCGAAGGCAGGTGCTTAAGCAACTGAGCCACCCAGGGGCCCCATGCCTGCCTTTTCAAAGCAGTGGAATCATCCACATCTTCCAGCTTTGTCCCATTCCAATCTCCCCTTTCCAGCAAGGCATGGGAGGAGATCTGCTTTACTATGGAATTTGGCAAGTTCAAAATACTTAAATCCTTCCTGCTGTTTATACTTTTCTGATTTAGGAGAGGCTGGAAAAATTGGAAATCTACATTCCCCCTGGACTTTGCAAAACCCAACCTGTTATAGGAATTCTTGTGAATTTGTCACAGATGACAACCAGCGTGAAAAGACCAAACCTCAACTGCTTTGGAATTAACTATTTAAAGTGAATGTGTGTGTTCCCCAGGCTTATCCCAGGATGGGTTTTAGCATTTAAAAAACTGTGCAAATCTTACTCAGTCTTTAAACTCTCTGACATATCTTCCTCCCTGGGCCTGAAAGAAAGTTTGTGGCTGAAGGAGGCATGCTTGAGAAGAAGAATTTCCAATGTTTTAGACATTGTTGCTTCTCATACTTTAATGTGCATGTGAATCGATCAGTCATTAGGACATCTTGTTAAAATGCAGACTCGGATCCCTCAGGTGTATGTGTGGGTCCAAGATTCTGCATTTTTTAAAAAGGATTTATTTGTTTGAGGGAGAAAGAGTGTGAGCAGGGGGAGGGGCAGAGAGAGAGAATCTCAAGCAGACTCCCCGCTGAGTGTGGAGCCTGATGCAGGGCTTGATCTCATGACTCTGAGCCAAAATCAAGAGTTGGACGCTTAACTGACTGAGCCACCCAGGCACCCCCAAGATTCTGCATTTTTAACCGTTTCAGGTGATGCCCATGAGCCACAGTTGGAGGTATACGTGATGGGATCTCACTTCCTCATTGGCAGTGGAGGGGGGAGGGTGCCCACCCCAAGCCCATGGTGCAAAAGTTCTGGAAAATTCCTTCTGACTGCTTCCAGGCCACCAGCATTTCGCTCACTTGCAAGCCTTCTTTAAAAGTACTTAGGATAAATTAAATAATGCTGTGCTCTTTCAGGAGCCAGCATGTGGGAGACAGGATAGAGACAGGTTACAGAAGAGAATAGGATCAGACAGATACAGAGAAAGATAAAGACAGATAGGGGCAGACAGAGAGTCCCTCCTGTAATGTCTGTCACTCTCTATCTCTTCCATTCTTTCCTCTCTGTTTCAATTTCTTTTTTTTCCCCCCCCATCTTGTTTCCCTCACTGTTTTCTGTCTGTTGTAAGATAACAGAATCATTCCACTCAAGTTCAGAGGCGTATGGGGGCTTGTAAGAAAAGCGGACTGTACTAGGCGCCAAGAAAGCCGCACTTGAGCCCCAGTCTGACCCCGGGTGCAGCTGGGCTGGCCACTTGGATGTCTGGGCCTCAGTTTCCTTTTCTGTACCATGAGCGAGTTTGGTTAGATGAGCTCTTGACCCCTTCCAGCTCTGCAGCACTGTGATTTACAATCCGTGTCAATATGTTTATCTGTTACTTGGGGCAGATCTGTTCACCTTTCAATGTGAACAACGTAACTGTAATGTCACCAGGGTTTCCAGAGTGCATAATTTCCATTTCTCCAGGCCCGTCAACGTGTGCTCAGGAAGCTCTTGAGTGACACCTGCATCCCCTGCATCACTGGAGTATGCTTGTGGGAGGCTGTCTGAACGAACCCTCCGCATTTCTGAAAATCTGGTCTTCTGTCGGGCTTTCACATCCTTTGTTGTTCCTGCGGTTTGAAAAGATTACCATTACTATCATTCATCTCATCTGAGGGGCAGATTCTTATCTTAGAGTCCCCAGAGTCAGAAAACTCACTTGTAAGCCTTTAAAGCTCGACAGTGTGCAAACTGCTTTGTCAATGATGCCATTGTTATTTCTTGGGGATGGGGAAGAAGGGAAGGGTCTATTGATTAAGGGAGTGGGGTATGCTGGAGGAAAGGATGGTTGACCTGTTATCTTTCTTTTGTTTTTCCTTTAAGCTGTTTGATTTACAAGTGTAATCACCAAGAAGGAATCAGATCAAAAAAAAAAAAACAAAAAAAAAACAAAACAAAACCAAGCAGAAGGGAAAACAAAAAGAAGCATTGCAGAGGAGAAGACCTGTCCTCAACTCAGCAGGTGACTGCAGGGAACACACTGGGGGGTAAACACAGGTGTCCATCACTTCCAAAAATAGTTGCCTCTGGCTTCTGTTTCTGTTCTGGGTTCTGAGTCTGTAGAGAAAATGAAACAAGTTGGGATAGGAGTTGAGGTTATTTTGGATCATTTGATAATGATGCAGAGAACAGAGTATTCCTAAGGGAGGTAGATGTGTTTTGAGATGGCCTCTTAGGGATGGGTGACCAACACTTACGGAGGGTCTTTCTGGGCCTGGTATTGTCAGATTCATTGGTTGGTGCCCAGGTCCCTTAGCCAGTAAGGGTCCCTTCCTTCACTGTGCTGGTCACAGTGAGGAACAGGTGAGAGCTAGAAGAGGCCTACAACTCATTGCCTTTTGAAGTCGCAACAGTGGTCTAACAAAGATGGCAGCCCCAATTAATTGTGCAAAGCATTCCCTTGAGTCTAAGTAACACACTCGTCACTTGCCTTGGCTGGACTTTAACCTTGATCCTTGTATATCAAGTTGCATTTACACATGAGCAGCTAGCCAAGCTAAACATGCTAACTGGGATATTAGTTTCCCAGAACTGGTACTTCGGAGAATTTCAAGTACATTTGTGGAGGTAGGAGGTTGGTACAGTACAAGTGAGGGGAGAAAACTTCCAAGGAAGGGTGGGCGACACTGTTTGAGGGTAGCTTATTGTGTTTCTCTTATTTATTTTTCCAGGAGATAAGAGGCTTTTCTATGAGGTTTCTTAACCTAGGCCTCGCTGATAATGTTTCTGATGATCTCTGGATCCTCATTCAGATGTGGGCTAGGTTTATTCATCTGATAACTTGTTTTTCCAATGGGTAGGCTTGGAAATCTGTTGGTAAAAGGCACTGTCCTGATTTAGGTTCTTGCCCTTCTGCCTTTTCTACCATCTAGTTAATGAAGTGTTGAGTTTGTTGAATACTGATGCCTTACATGGCAAGTCACTTTGAGCAAAGGGATGCCACTGACCATCTCTGCCACCATGTCCCTGGTCTGAGCATAGCCTTACTGCTTTGCTTACCCTCGCCCCTGGCTGGTCTGCCTGCTTCCACTCTTGCCCTGTTCCAAATTAGTCTCCTCACTGTAGCCAGAGAGATTGTTTGAATTGCAAATCAGACTGCGTCACCCTCTGTTATGAATTGCTTTAATGGCTTCTCGTTGCAGTTTAAACATTTTTAATATTATAAAAACTTATGAATCCATTGCCCACAAAAACTGGAACATTAACAAGAACGTTTGTCTACTTATGCGTGGAGCCCCATTCCCGCAACGCTGCCAACTCACTATTCCGAGCCTTGTATTTAATTATTCCTTGCTTTATTTAAATACGGTTTTATTTTATAAATGTATTCCTAAAAAGTGTCCTGTTAAATTTTAGTTACCTTAAACATTATGAAAAGTTTATCATCCCTGTGTTATCTTCTGAGACTTGTTTTTTTCCTTTAATAATAAGTGGCTGAGATGCATCGATATTATTGCAGGTAGTCATAGTAGACTTGTTTTAACTACTTTTTAATATTCCACTTTGTGAATATGCCATCATTTATCTCTTCTCCAGTGGGTGGGTCTTTGGTTGCTTCCAGAGTTTTGCGAAGGGGACCCTGCTGCTGAGAATGCCCTTGTACAACTTCCCACTGCTCTTTTTTTTTTTTTTTTAAGATTATTTATTTATTTATTTGAAGGCGAGAGCATGAGCAGGGGGTAGGGGCAGAGGGAGAGAGAGAGAGAAGCAGACTCCCCACTGAGCAGGGAGCCCGATGCGGGGCTCAATCCCAGGACCCTGGGATCGAGCCCGATGCGGGGCTCAATCCCAGGACCCTGGGATCATGACCTGAGCCAAAGGCAGACGCTTAACCGACTGAGCCACCCAGGCGCCCCTTCCCACTGCTCTTAAAGACAAAATCCTTCACATGGCCTCAGGGTCTCTGCATGGCTTGGCCCCAACCAAACTGCTCACCTTACCTTGTTCCTCGCTCACCTCATATTCTGTGTTTCTGCCACTCCATCCCAGGCAGAGGTTCAGTAAAGGGTAGAGGTAAGTAAGAAGGGTGTGTGTAAGAAATTGAAATAGGTGACCTTTCTCTTCCCCTTCTTGTCAACTTCACCATTTCCTATAAACCCCCAGTCAATCATTAATCTAACCTGGGCATATCTTACTTGATATTGTGGAACAGGAGGTCAATTCACCTCTTTTGTGTGTTTATAGCTCCCTGTACCTCCTGTGTAGAGCACTTGGCCCGGTTATCATGTTTAGCACGCTGCATTTGCATGACTCTGCTTAACACCTGCTCTGCTACTGGACTCTGAGCTCTGAGAGCAGGACTGTCTGTTACTGTTCACAGTCTTACCTCCAGGACCAGGACTAGGAGCTCCATATATATTCTCAAATGAATAGAACAGTAATTCACAGAGGTTTAGGACAGTTATCTGAGACCACGGAACAAGATCCAGTATGCTTCTTCCTTAATCCTCTCGAGCAGGAATTGGCAAACTTTTTTGTAAAGGGGCAGACAGTCAACATTTTAGATGTTGCAGGCCATTCGGTCTCTGACATTACTTAATGTTGCTGCTGTATCATGAAAACAGCCAGAGTTAATATGTAGATAAATGAACGTGGCTGTGTTTCAATAAAACTTTATCTACGGACACGGAGACTTGAATTTCACATAATTTTAATTTTCATGTGTCATGAAATGCGTCCATGTGTTACAAAATATGATTCTTTTGATTTTTTTCCAACCATTAAAAGCTATGTGAACCATTCTTAGCTCGTGGGATATATAAAAGCAGGTGGTGGGCCAGAATTGATCTGAGGGCCGTGTTGGCTGTCCCCTGCTCTAGAGTAGCCCTGGACCCCAGCCAGTCCGGTGACCTTCGGTCAAGGTCAACCGTTAAGCACTATTTGTAAGCCACTGGGGATGACAAAAAGTCCAGAGTTAGTGCCTTTTTTTAAAGAATTGAAAGATGCCTTTCCCCCGTTTCTTCTTTTTTTATTTTTTAAAACTTTCTTGAAAAGTTGTTAAATGGTTCTCCCGTCCTTCGGCTCTCTTCCATCACCATCTTCTCCTCCTTTGATATGAAAATTAGAATTCAGTCTCTTAAAAGTGCATTTAGGCACCCAAACTGCAGGGTAAAGACACTGCCCACCCACTCACCTTGTGGGTGCTCTCCTGGCCGATTCATTTGGCAGGAGTGAGAGACTGACTGTGGCCATTTGCTGACACTTTGACATATCAAGGTCCCGGCCTTGACCTACCACGGTCTGTCTACCTTTGCGTGGGCGCAGGCGTGGATCCACTGACATTACTATGAAACCAGGAAAACAAAGCAAAACAAAACAAACAGAGGCTTCTGCTTTGCAATATTTGTTAATATAAAGCCATGTTGACATACTTTTTAATCTGTCAGCAGACAAACCCTGGAAGGTAGCCCATGCTGTTGGTGCATTAACTTGTTTTTGTTCACTGAGATGGAAATACTAATTTATTGGAAGGGATGTGTATCCGGACAACTCTGAAAAGAAAGTGGCCCGGTTCCGTCCTAGTGAGCACCATCATGGACAGGAGGGAGGAAGGGAGTGATGGGGAGGGAGGGCACTATTGGCTTCTCATGGCCTGACCCACTGAAGTTGGCCGTATCTTGTGTTGACTTAACCATGTGGAAATTGTCAGCACCATCCACCCCTGCAGATGCAAGGGCACTTGAGAGATGGTCCAGTTTTGCCCTCTGTACTCAGAAACCTGTCCAAAGCATTTTTCTGGTCTCGATCTGAAGGCTGATGGTCTTCAGGCTCCAATTTACTTCTTTTGGTGGACTGTCTCCAGATAGCTTTTGCTCACTGAGCAGAAGTTCTCCAGGGGAGTGTTAGTCCATTTCCTGGTGTAGTTCTTTGAGAGGTCACCTGGCCAAATGCTGTATATACCTGACTACAGGTATCAGGACACCTCCCAAGCCAGCCTGATCTCTTACCTGAATTTCTGTGCTAACTGGTGTCCCTGCTTCTACTCTTGTCCCAAATAATTCACCATATATATATATATATATATATATATATATATGGCTTTTGAAAGCAGAAATCAGATCCTATCATGCAGTTGCTTAAAATCCTCTAAAGGATTTCATAAAATAAAATAAAATCCAAATTTCTTAACCTGCATTATGGGTTGAACTATGTCTTCCCCAAAAGGTGTTGGCGTCCCAATTATAGCTGTGAATGCGAACTTATTTGGAAACAGCATCTTTGCAAATGATCAAGTTGAAGTCAGTAGGGTGGGCCATAGCGAATATGACTGGTGTCTTTATAAAAAGGGAAATGTGGATAAGAGACAGATATGCATGGAGGGAAGACAATATGAAAACATAGGGAGAATGTCATCAACAACCCAAGGAATGCCTGAGGCCACCAGAAGCAGGATAAAGGCCTGGAACAGTTTTTCCCTCACAGCCCCCAGAAGGAACAAACCCTGCTGACACCTTGATTTTGGATTGGCAGCCTCTAGAACCATGAAGAAATAAATTTCTGTTCTTTAAACGGGAAACTGATATACCTGATTGCAAAGCCCCTTGAACATTCTCACTGCTGACCAGCTGTTCTTTAATGCTTCTCAACTAGGGCAGCACTGGTGCAGGTGGGGGGAAGGTGGGTGATTTTTGGTATTTAGAACCAGGTGCTTTATTGGCATTTAGTGGGAGGAGAGGCCAGGGATACTAGAAATCCCTAAATGCATGGAAGAATCCCCCACGGTCTTGCCTTTCATGGCCCCACTGAGAATTACTGCACCAGACTGGCCTTCATTCAATTCTGTAAACCTTCCCCTTTTCCCAGTAGCCTGGAGCCTTTGCATGAGCTGTTCTCTCTGCCTGGAAGTCTCCCTACTGCTGTTCAGGTGGTTTAGATCTCAACTTAGATGTGAGCTTCTCAGACAGGCTTTCCAGACTGTAAACTATCCACTTGTTCACTCAATTTCACAGCAGTCTTTAAAAAAAAAAATACTCCTCCGTAGATAACGTTATCACCATTTGACTTTTTAAAAACCCTATGAGGCACAGCTGGGTGGCTCAGTCGGTTAAGCGTCTGCCTTCGGCTCGGGTCATGATCTCAGGGTCTTGGGATGGAGCCCCGCATCGGGCTCCCTGCTCAGCGGGGAGTCTGCTTCTCCCTCTGCCTCTGATCCTCCCTCTGCTCATGCTCTCTCTCTTTCATATAAATAAAATACAATAAAAATCTTTAAAAAACTTATGACATCATTTTTGGTCTCCTTCCACTGGAATATAAGCTTCATGAGAACAAGGACTGTGATTGTATGCCCAGGACGTAGAGCAGATCCTGGCACGTAGATGGTGCTCACATTTAAATGTTGGCTGAATGAGCCCTGAAGCTCGAAATCCATGAAAGCCTAGGGATCCTGAAGAGAGGAAAGAAGAAATGGAAGGGATAGGGCAGAGAAGTGGGTGGGAGTCCGTGAAGTGTGGTGGGAGAGGTGAGAAGGCACTGGTAGGGCAGAGAATTTAACAGCAGTGGGACTTTCCAGACTGTTCTCCGACCATGAAACAAGAGTGCACAGGTTCCTTCAAGAGTCATGGCTGGAGCAGCCTTTCTTCTTCTTTGTACAGGAAGGAATAAGCTTGTGGAGTTCATTATCCCCAGAATGGTGGAGCCTGGAAAATAGAACTCATTCCTCTAGGGTTTCAGAGGAGCTCATGCGTGATGCTTGACATGTTGCCTTTACATGGGTTATTAAGATAATTGGGACCTACGTGGGGAAAACCCGGCTATAAAGTTGACATTGAGAAGGACAAGACCACCTTCCATGGAATGCCCTTTCATATCTCTGTGAGAGCCAGAACTGGACTGAATGGGACCTAGCCTTCCCCAGTGTGGCCATCCTTGCTCTTTAGAGGCTTACCTCTTCCTTGAAAAGATATACAATATTCCACGAGCTTCTACAAGGACCTTGAAACAGAATCATTTCAAAGGACATCTAATCATGAAAACACTGTTTATGTTTCTAAGCCATTTGCAGCCTTTATTTTCCTCTTAGAAGACCTCTGTTTTACTTAGTTTGCTTTATATAAAGTTCCTTTTCCATCTTGCTGCACACTCAGAACTTTGGAGGTGAGAGATGTTGTTCTCAACGGGGTGAGAGATGGCCCGCGTTGTAACACAACCTCTGCTGCTAATTTGCTGGGTGACCTCTAGTGTTTTACTTAACCTTGGAAGGGCCTCAATTATTCTACAGAAAATTTGACGGAATACATTACACCACAGGGGACTGGTGATCGGTGAAAGAATGCAATAAAATATGGGAAAGCACACTGAAGGAACTTTCTGTCTTGCTTTCCTGTTCCTTCGTTTTGTTATTTCAACTCTTGCCCGAGACCCTTCCCTCCCAGGCAGCCCCTCACCTTTCTCGTCACCTTTCCCTCACACAGACTTCCCAGACTTCAGTCAATTGTGTCCCAAATTCACAATTTGTGGAATACTTGAGTACCAATTGCACTCTTATTTGCTTAATATTGTCTTTAACTTGGCTGGCTCATGTTTCAATTTATTTATTTTTTTTTTTAAAGATTTTATTTATTTATTTGACAGAGAGAGAGCACAAGCAGGGGGAGCTGCAGGCAGAGGGAGAGGGAGAAGCAGGCTCCCAAGGAGCAGAGAGCCCGATGTGGGACTCGATCCCAGGACCCTGGGATCATGACCTGAGCCGAAGGGAGACGCTTAACCATCTGAGCCACCCAGGCGCCCTCATGTTTCAATTTAAATTGGTTTCCTTGAAAAGGAAAAATGGGCATCTGTATATATAGAAAGACAACCAGATTGTAAGTTTGTCAAGTGTATTTTCTCCAACACACGTTGTATCAGGACATGTTCGTTGACATTAAAAGAATAAAAACATTTGAGGAGTCCTAGCTTAAGCACCCCTTCCTCAATAACACCTTCTCCAGCCCACCCCCACCCCCAGACTGAGTCCACCCTCTTGTCGCATACACCTGTTTGCTCCTTTGTGACAATCTTCCCACCCGCTGGTAATCACTACCACCTATGTGACTCCTCTCCTCGACTGTAAGCACCACGTGGCCAAGAACAGTGTTTGTACGTCCAGCCTATGCAGATAGTACCTGGTACCTAAAAGGTATTCAAAAACATTTTGTGCAATTAGGTAAAGAGTTCATCTATATACTGACCTAAGAGTATCTCGAGACCACTAGTGGAAAATTGCAATGCATGGCATTTTCTTTTTCTTCCATCCCTGTGCTTTAAAACATGGGGACATTTGGGGTACCTGTGAGCCGCCAGGTCACAGTGAACTCGTAGGAAGCTCTGGGAGACATAATTAGGAGTCTAGGCACTTCCTCTATTGGTCCAAGTTTTAAGAGTTGATCCATACAGAAGAAAGAGCTTAGGGCAAGGGCATTCTCAAAGCTATGAGTTCTTGGAATGTGTAAGTAATGGGTAATTGGCAATGTACTTTTCTATCACAACAGACTTCTTCCCATATAAACTATATTCCCATAGGGAGTGTTTTGTTGTTGATCATGCCTGGGCAGTACTTAAATCTCCATAGAATCCCCAGAGGAGGCCCTAAACCTTATTTGTACCTGTTGTTCCCTTGACCTCCCACAGCTGGTTCTGTTCTAAGTTTCCACAAGTTTCTGAACGTCTGAGCAAGCGATCATGCAGACATTGTAGATGTCTTGGCAGGTGTCTGGTTCTGCATGGGTACTGAGTCCTTGACAGTGGTTTTCTAGAAAAATGATGTGCTCCTTATCTATTTGCTAATTCCTTCCACATATCACAAGACTTTTCTGTAAATTCCCATCAGTCTTGACAAAGTTATCTTGTAGACTTATGTGGTGATTTTGATGGCTGCACAGAGCTGTTTGTCTTGTTCAGAACTAAATTAATAACACCACGATGGCACCTACTTTAGCACCAAACTTCTTAAACTCTCCTAATATACTAATCAGCATGTCAGTGAAATATTTTTTTTCTGGATAAAGACAAGCCTGGTGAAATGGATTAGACATTCACACGGCATTGCATAATTCAGCATGCCAGTGTGGTGCATACAATTTGCATTAATAGCAGCCTGCACTGGAAGTGGCTGCTCATAGGTTTCTCTCATTAGGTCGAATATCGAAGATTCCAGACTGTCAATCAATTACAGTAATTTCCTTTTCCATATTTATTCCATCACTATCATTGACAGTTACCATTAAGTGACATTAATACAATACAATATCATCTTGCATTTCTACAGAGCGTCTCAGGGTGCCTCATGGTTCCACTCCAGCCAAGAAATCATATTACAAAGGAAAAAGTACCCTTATTCCCTAGGTAGAAAATGGGCTGCCAGCTCTCTTGGATACTGTGGGATTTGCCCCGAATTTCTGGAGGTGCTCCTGACTTCTGGGCATGCGTGTTTATTTTTTGTTGTTGTTGTCTGAAAATACCCAAGGCTGTGACTCTGGGGAGTGGGGTGGCTTAGTGGGCGGTGATGACTCACCAGGGAGCCCACTCCACTCCACTCCCTGCCTCCACTAGCCCTTGATTTAGGACATGTTTATGAGGCAGGGCCAGAGGGGACCCTTGTGGTGGAATTCAGTTTCTTAGAAGGGCAGTGGTTGCTGTACACCACTCTTTTGCAATACTTTCTGCCTCCACACCTCCCTGCCTCGCCACCTTGCATGATCACTTAAAATACCATTGGCCACTTTGACTCAGAATGCAACAAAGCCCTCCTTTGCCAGACAGATTATTCATATAGGCTAAGTTGCCAGCGTTGGAATATCCTCCCTTCTCCTTCTGTCGTTTCTGTAGTCAGAGATTATCAGAGTTTTGCTGCACAGAAGCCATCTCTGTTGTCCAAGCT
Organism: Neomonachus schauinslandi; assembly: GCF_002201575.2. Lineage (NCBI taxonomy): Eukaryota > Metazoa > Chordata > Mammalia > Carnivora > Phocidae > Neomonachus > Neomonachus schauinslandi. The sequence goes on along the minus strand of NC_058410.1, from coordinate 133,533,164 downwards.
TCACCAACTGATTATATGGAATATTCCCTTGCTCAGTTTTGGGTGACACACCAGTAGGGTTTCCAGATAAATCGTAGGATGCCCAAGTTATATTTGAATTTCAGATAAGTGATAATTTTTTTAGTATAAATATGCTCCAAATATTGCCTAGAACATATACAAATTTTCATCATTTATCTGAAATTCAAATTTAACTGAGCATCCTGGTTTTGTTTTCCAAATCTGGCAACCCTACCCATCAGGTGAGTCAAAGGCTTAAGAACCTAGCCAATCGAGTTACTGAGATCCTAGGAGAAATCAAATCAAGACAGTATGTCTACATTGAGCTGAAGTATTTGCAAAGTGCTGTGTTCACAGCTGTGGGAGATGCAAAACAGTGTCAGATCTGGTGAGAAAATAGAACAGGAGAGGAATGGCCACAGGCCAGAGAGAGACTTTGGTGCTAGTGCAAAAAGTTTGGCTCAAGAATTATAGAAAAGCAAAAGAGTATTAAAAATGTTTCTAGCAGTTTTCTTTATCTATAACCTTTTGTGATGGCTTCTTGCAAGCAAGGCATCTGCTTCACTGCTCGGGGGAAGGCCAGAGAGACTAGAGAAGAACATTCTCTGACATGCAAGGAGCCCTGTGGGCACAGCACCTGCCTTAGTCTTTAATTGCTGAGGTAAAGTAAATATCATCTTGATTGACAATCGTGGAGAATCTGGGGGAGACAATCAACAGGTATTTGTGGTTTGGATGAGTGACAAGTTTTTGAGTAGGGAGTGTGTGATGAAAGATATTTTACTAAGACTGTTTTGGAGGTGTTGGGTGGGAGAATGAAGAGAATAAGGCCCCTCTGATAAGTGGGAAAAAATGATCTGCTCTGATGGGCTTCCCATGCCTAAGTATCCACGCTGGGTTACACCTGGCTGTCATCCCTCCTTGTCCCATCACCTAGCATCAGGTGGCTTAGGGAGCCTTGAGCACTCATGATTATTGGAGCAAATTATGATTGCTCTGTTTCTTCTGAGAACTGGATGAATAATTATACACCAGGGGAGGGAAGGATGGAAAAAACAAGAGGCAGAATTGGGGCAGAGAGAGGACAACATTAAAAAAAGTGACTGAGAGAAAAAGTAGATGAGCTGGAGATTCATGTGTCATTCATTTTTTTCTATATCAATTAATATTTGTGTGGTTGGGGATAAGGAATGATATGCTTCATATTTTTGTCTCTGTTTCTGCAAGGCAAACTTCATTCTTATTTTTAATGACTTTTCAAGCCGTGAAGAAACTTTATTGAGTATCCAGCAGCAAGAGCAGTGCCAGGACTGGAGAACAGGTCTTTCTTGCTCCAAGACTTGTCCTGAGACACTGCCTAAGCTGCTGTCTCCCTGCCACAAAGCTACTCAGCAAACCGCCTCTTCAGTTTCACAGATGTGCTTGATGAGGAAACCACAGAGATCATCTCTTGCTTTCACGTGCATGCATTGTTCTTTATTTTACTGTTTGGTACAAAAAGAAACTCATAGTCTGGATTCAGCATAATCGCGTCTGCCTCTGTGATATGATTTGCAAAGGGATAAAGACATAGACTCCCTTCCATCTTTTCACTTTCTAGGATGGCCAACCCTTTTGGAAAAAAAAAAAGGGCAGTGGTAAAGAGATTATCTGGTTATTTGGTAAAATAGTTAACCATCATACCTTACAAAAAGAAGAACTCTAATCTGATGGCAACCCATATAGAAAGCAGCAGCAACAGAACAACGCAAGTATGTGTGATCTTTTCAAAGACATCTAGATTTGTTTCTGGGGAGGATGGGAAGGCTTTTGAGATTCCAGGAGAGGTAAAGGATATCAGAGCTGAAAAGGATCTTTGTGATCCTTAAAGCCACTTGAAGCTGTGGAGGGAATGAATGAGACCAGACCCACGTTAGAAACCCTAGGTGATCACACTTCTCCCACAGAGCCTGCTTGGAAACCAAGAAAGAGTAAGTGACTCAAGAATTTAAAAACTTAGTAAAAGAAGAAGGGATCCAACCTACAATCTCCCCTCCTCTCTTTCCTTCCCTTGGGCTTTGTGTCCTCAGGTTCTTCTTAACTTAAATAATGAGTAGCTAATAAAAAGCTAACTGCAACCTACGCTTTTGCCCTTGTGCTGACCTTGAAACAGGGCTCTGCACTTCTGTGTGTTTCCCTCAATGAAAATTCACTCCACAATGCAGATTGTACTGGAGGTTTTAGTCTATTCTATTTTTTATTATTTTTGATTTTTTTAATTTTTATTTTTTAAAAGATTTTGTTTTTAAGTAACCTTTACACCCAACATGGGGCTCGGACTCATGACCCTGAGATCAAGAGTCACATGCTCCACCGACTGAACCAGCTAGGTGCCCCTTTATTTTTTAATTTTAAAATTTTAATTCCAGTGTAGTTAACATGTTATATTTGTTTTGGGTGTAAAATGGAGTGATTTGACAATTCTATACATTTCTCAGTGCTTGTCAAGATAAGCTGTACTGAAGATTTTATAAGGAAAACTGAAGAGAGGATTTACATCTCACAGTGCTCAAACTTCACGTCTCAATTTGTTGTTGAGATGCCTCTTCTCAATTTTATTCTCATCTGTTGGCCTTTCTACAGAGTAGTTTCTCAAAGTCCACGTGTTAGTGATTTCTCCCTCTCCCCCACCACTCATGATTCTTTTGCAGTTTCTCACCTCTCTCAATCCTTGGCACTAGCCACCCACAGGCCCTGGGCACTCAGGTTTAGATTAGCTTTTATCAGAGCATTCCTCCTTAAAATGCACATCTTTGCTTCTTGCAAGGGATTCACGTAAAACTGCTAAGGAAAATGAAGATTATTTTTGTAGTGCCAACGGAACATAATTTATCAGAGAATGCTATCTGGCAATGTTTACCATATGCTTTGGGTTTCTTAATTTTTAGGTTACTTGCTGACTTTTTCTCCAAAGCTAGAGGTTGCGCTTGGTGGCCATGGAGATAAATGGCTTCCTGTCCCATCACTTTTAGAAGATGACATTGATTCTTTCTCCACTTTTGAGTGAATGTTTGCAAAGAATTCTGAGCTGATATTTTCCCCAGCAGCTGAGAGAGAAACTGATTGATTGTTTGTTTTGTAATTTCTCCAACCATGGGGAGTGGCCAACCATCTTTCTTCCTCCTCTTTTTTTAGGGGCTACCCTGGTTGGAATTTCCCCAGCGTCTCTCAGGAGGATCATGAACTGCGGCTTTCCTCGTGTGATAAGAATTCCTTTATGACCACACTAAATCTCAGGTTCTAAGATCTGAGAATCAGATTCTTAGATCTGTTTTAGTTTTCAGATTTTAATATTACTGGTTGTTTATGCTCTTGGAGACACTGAAGAGTCTCCTGCATCAGGCCCGAGGGGACTCCAAGATGTTTGCTCACAAGCTGTCTTGTGAACTCTTTCCTCCCCTACGGCAATTCACCCTCCTGCAGTTTTGTGTTACTTGTACGTGAACGGCACTCATTAAGGTCATATTTTCTGATGTGAAAATCATGCTTGACTTGATATATACCAGGCTATCAAAGATGCTTGTTAAAATAAACCTGGGAAGTTCGGGATATGTTGTTGGGTTTCAGACCCGTGTAAGGAACACCTTCTCAGAGGCCATTGCATTTTGCTGCTCGTCATTTGTCTCCCTCTCAAAGACCTGGTTTCTGTCATTCTTCTCCTTCTGACTCATCTTCCTGTGATATTCTTTGACCACCTCATCGTTCTTTGGTTGGTGATTCTGCTCAAGCCCAAGAATATTGCCCCTTCTCTTTCAGCTTACTGGTTTCTATGGCTTGTCTTCCTTTCCAGTATTTCTTTCTAGGTCAGGCATTTTCCCTCGTCATTCTTTCTTTCATTTGCTGTATGTCACATCCTAAGGAATATCCACTGCTACATCTATCCCCACCCCGTGCATGCCGTCCCCTCCCCACCAGACCTTCCTGGTGCCACTGCCACCATAATGACTCCACGTGCTCTTGTTCCCTCATTTCTATCCTTGTCATTCAAGGGTAACAGTTCGGTGATCTTTCCCCTTCTCTGGCCACTGAGTTCATTTACAACTAACTCTCCAGCCAGTTTCTTGTTGTCAACCTGCCTGACCGTAACCTCTACTGTTTACTCTTGCTGTCTGTCCCTTCTTCCAGATCTTCCCTGTCACCTTTCATCTCTGGAGTTGCCAGTATTCACTCCAAGTTGTTTCTTTTCCCTCCTTTCTTTTACTTCTTTTCACATTCTTTTTTTTTCTTTTTCTTTATTTTTTAAAATTTTAAATAATTATAGATGTGTCAAAAGTTACAATGAGAGCAAGGATAGCCCCGACTGGTCCCCTGCACCCTTCACCAAGTCTCCCCGATGGTCACATAATTAGAGTACTACATCAGAACCAAGAAATTGACATTGGTACAACGCGTGTGAGAAGTTCTATGCCATTCTATCACATGTGTAGATCCAGTACCCATCAACATGCAGAGCTCTTCTATCACCACAGAGATCTCCTTCATGCTACCTGCTTATAATCATACTCACCCACTATCTCCAACCCCATGACAACCACTAGTCTGTTCCCCAATTCTGCGATTTGGCCATTTAGAATATTATCTAACTTACCTTGTGTAGTACATGACCTACTGAGACTTGCTTTTTTTTTCTCATTCAGCAAAATGCCCTTGAAGTCCACCCCAGTTGTTGTGTGTATTAATAGTTGATTCCTTTTTATTCCTGAGTAGTATTCCATGACATAGATGTACATTTACCTATTGAAGGACATTTTGATCCCTTCTAGTTTTTGGCCATCGCATAGTATTTTCTCTCTTTTTATATTTTTCTTCCAGGTTGCTACTTTTAGCAGATGTTTGCAGGAAAAGAAAACCTTTTGAAAGAGGAAGACTTACCCATTGGTTCTTTTGACTAATGGAGGCGTAAGTTTAACTCCGAGTGATTGACAATGTAGATACACTGTTTTCTTTTCAGAAACAGGTTTGGTTTTTTGGCATCTGGACTTAAACCTTCTGTTCCAATTCTTGGTTGTTAGTAAATGCCCTGTCTGGGGTGAAGGCACTAGATTTAACCTCCACAGAGGTGTTCCAATATAAATTTTGATCACAAACGAAAATCAGGTTTAGTTATTTTAAGTTAGGATGTTAATTTAAAATGACTACATTGTTACCAGGGCTTTGGTGACTGTTCAGGAAAGCCTTAAAGCCTTAAAGTTATTTCTGACAAAATATATTGAAACTAGTGGCCTTTAGAACTCAGTACTCAAGGGAAACAGGGCAAGCTGAGTTTCAGCTGTTTAACTTGAAGGTGGGGTCACCCAGTGGCATTTGCTAAAGAAAGATATTCATAGGCTTATTTTCCAAATGAGTTTAAGGTTCAGTATTTTGTTAGCCCTGCATGTGCTTGAGAGGAACTCCTGAGCACTGGTGGGTAGTTTTATCTTGGTTCTAGTAAATGAGTGGGTTTGCCTGACATTTTTGGCATGCAGTAATGAAGGTTGACATAGGATTTCCCTTCGGTGAGTAACTTGGCTTCATTTTATGTTTGAAGATTTCACATATTTGCATAATGTCCAAGTTGAGGTGATTATATGGCAGAGGAATAAAAGTGTAAATCTTAGAATATTACTGGACACTTGACAGTCTTCCAGGGTAAAAGGGGATTTAATATATATGAAATAGAAGCTTGGACTGGCACATCAATTTTTTTTCTTTCTTTTCCTTAAAGTTTGCAGGAAATTTCAAATTTTGATACTTAAAACAATAATCAGAATCTTCTCCATTTTATGAAGTCTTAGGTCTTGGCTTTGTTGGGGACATTCAGTTTTTGTTAAAGACATTTGTGAAAGTTAAGATCCCACCCCTTATCTTTGCCTTCCCCCCCATTCCCTCCCCTAAATTTGAATGCTCCTTAACACCTGGGAAGTACCTTGTATTCATATAAACTGTATCTGGAAGGACTGAAAGCACTCTGTACACTTTATGTAATGAATCCCTCATTTCCCTCCAGGTAGGCAGAGGACGGTGAGCTAAGATAGACGCTGTGGATCTCTGCATTTGTGTGACAAGCTCTGAGTCACCAAAGTGAGTCACTGGCAAGATGGGGAAGGCGCTTTCCCCCCAGGCTGATGTTCTCAAACTAGCACTTTCAGCATTTGTTTTTACACTATCTCAAGGTATCTCCAAGTGTCTCCTGAGATTACTGTAAGATTCACATGAATTTGAGTGACTTTTAACCCAAAAAAGCAGAAGGAAAAAACCAAAAAACAAAACCACTATTGGAAGGTTTCTCCGGATGCGTTATAGAAGAGTGCATTGCAGGGCAGTGATGTAGCTCAAGAAAGTTTGAGACATGGCTCTAAATGAGGATTTATTGCAACTGCTCATGGGCCAAATCCGAGAACCAGGACATTCAGGGTAAAGGGGAGGGGAAATCCAGTGGTCTCTTTTTCAAAAGAAGTTGCTGATCAGAGTTCTTGGGCTCTCCTTTAGTAATACTGTGAACATTAAGTAATCAGAATTCTGTATTAATCAGTCTTTCTGCACATCTGCAACATGAGGACTGATACTGGCAATGATGACTCAGATGTGAAACCTCTTGGCTCTGAATGATCGAAAACCAAATTTCACAGAGCTTATAATTGTGTTGGTGTTCATGCTCTGCCACCATATTTGAATCCTGTGAAAAGTAAGAGTATTTATGACTAGCCATGGTGGCAGTCTAATAAGGAAGGTCGCTCATTTGCTGGTGTTTCTGGGGCATGGAGTTTCCAGTTACATCCTCGTAGGCAGTGAGGCTTCTAAGCACCCAACTATCCAAAGGCCGGTTGGGACCTGTTTTTTTATCACACAGAGCATTTCAAAAACAATGGTGGGGATCTGGGAGAGAGAGAGAGCTCAAAGCTGAGAAGTAAGACAAAGCAATTGGCACTAAGTTTACCCAGTGCCTAGTGTGTTAAGCATTATGCATTAAGCATTGTCCATGCCTTCTCATCTGTCACTGAGAAACGTAACTGACAAGTGACAGGAGCCTCACCAGGGGAGGTCTGGGGTGATGTGGTTTAGGGACAAAGTCAGAAGACACTGGTGGGGGCTTGGGTGCTTATACTGGCAGTTAATAGAAACTGTGGAAGTGATCTCTGTGATAAGGACATGTAGTGACTCAGAAGAGGTCCATCCAGTGGCTCAGTGATGATCATAAGAACCCATGTTCTCTCCATCTCTGTGTGTGCGGTGTTGAGTGGATTCTCAGGCTGGCTGTCCTGATGGGCACAGAATGACTGCCAGTAGCCTTAGTGCTAGTGTTCCTTTACTCTGTCCAGAGAAGGAGTTAGTGAGAAAGAACTGGCTGCCTCTACTTCTTGCAGAAAAGCTACGCCCCTGCTTCCCCAGGATGCTTTAGCCCTTCCATCTCATTGGCCAGAATAGGCCCACATGACCAACCTTCAACTCTAATAAGGAGGATGGAGATCCCCTTATAGGTTTAGACTAACAAGGGTACACTCTGATGTAGGAATGAGGGTTGTTGTCTGCATGGGGGCAAGGTGTATTCAAATGGAAATCTTGCTCTCCGTAAAAAGGAGCAAACCCCAAGCTATATAGAAGTGAAATTATGTTCTATATTGGTATGAGGTAATGGTATTTAAAAAGAAATACATCAAAAGGCACCTGGGTGGCTCAGTCGGTTAAGCGTCTGCCTTCGGCTTAGGTCATGATCACAGGGTTCCTGGATTAAGCCCTGAGTCGTCAGGCTCCCTGCTCAGCAGGGAGTCTGCTTCTCCCTCTCCCTCTGCCTCTCCCCTTACCCTCCTCTCGTTCGTGTGCTCTTTCTCAAATAAATAAATAAAATCTAAAAAAAGATAAAATAAAAAAATAAAAAGAAGTACATCAAAAAGATAAGATAATTTCTGCTTTTCCAGGGAAAACATAATTATCTGGAATGTCCTCTCCAACTTCACTCTTAAGCTTCAGACATATTTCAGACTGCTTACCAGAAATCTAGCCCTGGTGGGCCTCAGGCACCTTGCATTCAACATATTAAAATGGTACCCACCGTCTCCTTGTCCCACCTCAGCAGACATGCTCTTACCACTGGGTTCTCTGGTTTGTTAGTGGTATCATCATTTGCAGAGGCGCCTAAGCAACACGTTGGAATATTTTCTAGCAATCTCTTGTACCCTTAGACACCAGGTTGTCTTACAAGTTCTTTCCCATAAAGGGATGAAGCTTAGTTGGCAAAGTGAGAGTTGATATAAATATATCTGCTATCACTCGGAGGCAAGTTTCAAATGATGACCTGTCTTTAATTCAGATTTCATTTCAACTGCAGCATCCAGAATGTGTGACCTCAAATAAGCAAGTGTCTTGTATTTTTCTTCTGGGGCAAACATTTGAGTGTGAAGGAGGCCGCTGATGCTAGGGACACACATCGGGCTGAATGGTGAACAGAACCAAAGATTCATTCAAGGTGTGGCAAGATGGCTTGGGGCACGGTGATAAGGAGTGTTGGTGAACTTCAGAAGTTTTCTGCAGGTGAGGTGGTTTTGCCTGATCATGCCACGAATGTCACAGTGTAGTTCTGCACGTCTGGGGGTGTAAATATAAAATTTTAAAGCTTTGTTACCAGGCTTGAGTCAAACTTACTTTTCCAGCACTACTACCTCAGCTCACCAGACAGGTTCCTCACAGGAAAACAAATGGAGTTGAAGTTTGGCCTCATCCGGTGCATAGCCCGGACCTTATGCCGTTGGAATATGGATTCATTGCCGTATTGGTCTGCTAGGGCTGCCATGACAAATCACCACAAACTGGCTTAAACAACAGAAATATATTATCTCATAGTTCTGGAGGCTGGAAGTCCGAAACCAAGGTGTCTGAAGGCCCTAGGGGAGATGCCCAGAAATCCTTCCTCACTTTTTCCAGCTTCCTCTTCTAGCTTCTAGTAACTTCACGTGTTCCTTGGCTCGTGGCTGTTGAACTCAGTGTCTGCCTCTGTCTTCACATAGCCTTCTCCCCATGGCTCCATGTGTTCTCCTTTTCTGTCTCTTATAAGGACACTTGTCCTTGGATTAGGGCCCTCCAGAAAATCCAGGATGAGCTCATCTCATAATCCTTAACTCAATTACATCTGCAAAGACCATTTTCCCAAATAAGATTACATTCACAGGTTCTGGAATATGAACATATTTTTCAGGAGGCCACCACTCAGCCCACTACAATGGCCTCGTTTTTTCTCAGATGGTGGGTACTGAGATACTTGACCGGGATGGAACTGCCTGTCATAAGTTTTTGGCTTCCAAATCCAAGGATTGGTGTCATCACCAAAATGAACTGCTTCAAAAAGATGAGTCTCCAATATCAGAAAGAACAGGCTCTATCCCCCAGAAACCTCTTGTGTCTTGTTTTATTTATTGCCCAAGGAGCTGTCCATGTATGAGGAAGAGCTTCTGAGAGAGGCCAGCTAGTGACAATTAAGTTCTTTAGATTATATCTTCTCAATGTTCTCTGACTCTATTGTACCCCTTCCTTAATACCACCACTGCCTTATCAAATTCCCATCATTTCTCATCCCAATTATGTTTTACTTCTCCCTATTCTCTCCGGCTTCCTTTCTCCATACTGCTGCCTGATGAGCTGCCTGAAATTCCAATCTGGTGTACTCGCCTGGTGCTAGATCGATTTTGTTTGTCTCTGTAGGGCCATCCTTCTTCACCCTGCCTTCCTCCTTCAAAGCTCCTTTGTCTTCTGGATTCTGGTAGGGTTTGGCCAATGGGGCCACTGGTGAGATGAGGTGGGAGAGGTGGGAGCAGTGAGAGGGGTCTTTTCTCTCCCTAACTACTTCCCTGGAGGTCATTGCACACAGCATCCATGAGCTGAGGCTCACTGTTCCCATCAGATGGATTCTCACATGGCTCTCTTACAAGTCTCAATAACTGTTTCTCCTCTCACCCATCCAAGCCTAAGGAAGGCAACAGGACCCCTTGTGGTTTCTGTACACCCCGTCCACACTTTTGAACACCATCCTGTTGTAAACTCTTCTCAAATGACTGATTTCAGTGTTTCTTGCCTGGACCATGATGGATACGGCCATGCTGTAGGCATGTCACTGGCTCTACCTTGCCCAGAGGTCAAAGCCACATTCCACAGTAGGGGAACAGGACTCCAGGCTTGCTACCTCCTGACACACATGTTTGCGTGCCCGCATGCTGGTGGATTTATGGTTGCCTGAACATGCGGTGTTCTTTTTCTTCTTGGAGAGTTTTGTAAGTGATGATTTCATTCCTGACTTATCTGCCTGGACATTGTCTCTTTCATCCTTCAAGACTGCTCAAGTGTCACCTGCTGATTTTTTCTGACTTTCCTCGGCGGGGTGTGTCGCTTCCTCCTCTGCGACCCCACGTCACATTATACGCATGCCCATGAAAGTGCTTATCATTGCTGCAAGTATTCACTCCTGTGTCTCTTTTCCAACCAGCCTTGGAAAATTCCCTGACTGTATTCTGTCTTTCTTTGTTCTCCAAGTACCTGCTGTTGTCCCCAGCCGGCTTAATAAGCATTTATTGAATGACTATATTTGCATTATGGACTATATTACTACTTGCTCTGTTCATATACATGAGATTGCTGCAATAAATTACCACTTGGATCTATGCAACTGTGCACATTGTGTTTTGTTTTGATGACTATTACTTTGGTTTTTCCTCATGACCACTCTGAGAGACGGGTCAATGGGGAGTAAATTCCTCTCTGTCACCTAAATTGTTGGTGGCAGAACTATGCCAAGAATCTAGACTTCTTGATCTGAGTTTGTTTGTCTTTTCAGTAGACCACTCTGCCTCCTGAGATGCCAGATTAAAACAATAACAACAAAACCAGAAGCAGGCTCGATGGACAAGCACTACCCCGATGGCCACTTCAGATGGAAGATAACTCAAGCTCCTGTAGAGGTAACACCACGTGATTACAAACACACGTCAGGAAGGCTGTGTAGAGAGCTGGTTGTCCTAATGAACGGAACTGGTCACATTGCCTCACTTCCTGTTGCTTGAGAATTATGTCTGATGTAGACTCTGGAGACCATTGACAGAACATACAGTTGGATTAAAATTAGGATAAGAACATCAAAAAGAAGTATTCTGTGACCCTGGGGAAGGGCTGGCAACCAATGGGGAAAGGAATGGATTGTTCTTGTAATTCAAACCATATCCCATGAGAAAGTAATTTATAGGCAGCAGCACAAATAAAGATAAATTTGAGAACATTTGGGACAATTTCTGTGTCAATGGAAGGCTTAAAGATTCTTCCTTCTGTCTGCCTTCGGGGAGAAGCAGTATGTGGAAAACAGAGCTAATAAAGCAGTTTGCTGGGGAGGATCATTCGCAGAGATGCAATCAGAGAATTTCAGCGGGAAAAGGAACCTTAGAAGTCATCCGATGCTAGGCTTTGGATGTTTGGATCTTTTCCAACAGGAAGGAAAAAATGAAATCTTACTGCTCCAAGTGGTTGAGGGTCAGGACGGACTCAGCTTTATAGGGGACACTTAGGCATTGCCTCACATGCTCTTTGCAACACTGATAATGTCAGAGCGTTTGTGTGAGCCCCGTGGGTCCGTGTCAGAACCCCACAATCAGCCTTCAGTTAACCAAACCTTAGTCACTTGGATCTCTTCCCCCTGCTCTTCAATGAAGACCAAGAGGTGAGTTAGCAGAAAATAAAATACGTTTCTATGCATCCAGCATCATCTCTTAAACTTTTTCAATCTTCAAATGTTTTTATCTTTTAACCCAATGATTCCTTTATTGGGAATTTATCTTAAGGATATAATAAAAGTTATAGACCAAGATCCAGAAAGAAATCTTCCTGCCCAATAATAAGGAAAGCATTAGTTAAATCCAATTAACAGACTTCTATGTGATTATTTAAATCATGTGTTTGAAAAACCTTTAATGACATGAAGCTACATATGATATAAATCATAAGACAAGATAAAAACCTGTACCTATGGTATAATCTGTCTGATTTTTTTTCAAAACCCTTTTCTCCCTGCCCCAATATATATATATATATATATATAAATAGAAAAATACCAGAAGGAAAACCATCAAAATGTTAATTATGGCTATCTCTGGGTGGTGGGATTATGAGGTTATTTTATTTTATTTTTCCCTTTGTACTTAATCCATTTCCCAAACTCATAGTAAATCAGGAAAAAAAAAAAAAACAACCCTATAAACAATATTGAAAATCCTTCTCTGGCTTTTCCCTTATTTCTAAGATAAAATCCAGACTCGTTAGCACAGCAAATGGGCTTCTTTATGATCTGGCTGCCCGCTTTCCTGGCTCATTTTTCCCTTCTCCTCTCCTTAGGTCCTGCCTTCCAACATGCCTCATGAGTCTGCTGAATTCCTGATGGTTTTCCAAATGTGTGAAGGTTCCTTGCCTTGGCACATTGCTCTTCTCTCTGCCTAGAACACTTTTCTTTCCTTGTGAGTATTTGTGTGCTCTAAAACTCAGCTCGGATCTCTTCTCTTTTGGAAAGCCTCCTAGAGGGGATGCCGTGTTGTGCTTCTCTAGATCCCCTTCAGGCCTGAGGTGCTCATTCCCCCAGCATGGGGTGGGGTGTTGCCTGCTGCCAGCTTACAGATGAATCCCTCCCTTGGCATTGCCCTTGGCCCATGGGGCAGCCTTGCCCGAGGTCATGCCCTTCCGTCCTGTGGGACTGCCCACGTCTAATGAGTGGTCCGTGCAAGGCATCGAGCCTCAATTCATGACAGTTCTGAAAGGCCATCCCAGCTTTCTGTCTCCTCGAGGGGCCAGCCAAAGCCCCTTGGGCAACTGCATCACGGGCAAACTTCATGATCCTCCTGCTTCTTTCTCTCCCTTATAAGCAAGTCCTTTCCAGGAAGCCTCTTGCAAGTAGTCTCTGAAACTATTTCTTGGGGAACCAAATGAGGACCCCTCCTGTGATCCCTTACCTCACCCCCAAAGTTAGAGCCCCATTCTCTGGGCTCCTCCACTACCTTTATCTGTACTTGAGCACATCTCTCATTGTATTGGGACAGACCACGGTTCTACTGTCTCTCCCACCTGACCGGGATCTCCCTGAGGGTAGGGGGTGGTGTCTCATTTCCCTGCGTGTGCAGCCCCTATCACAGCACCTGGCTCCTAACACCTGGTGAATGAGTACATGTGAAAGGGAAGCACATAGTAGAGAGAATAATAGGCAGAAAAACGGAAGGAGAGCCTTTTTGGCAAGATGAAATAACAGATCCTTCTACATCCTTCCGAATGAAGTTAACATTTCCTACTGAGCCTCTCTATCTACTGATAAACAAAGCTCTGACTTTGAGGTCTTGGGGTGGCAGTGGGGGCCCCCTTAGGAAATTCCAATCAGGAGTTGAAAGAATTCTGCACTTAATTTTTCCTCTGGTCTTCTATATGTAGGATGAACCCCCTTTTCTTCTCTTCTTCCTTAATCTAACGTTTCTTTTCTCCTTCCCTTTCTTCCCGCCATTTCTCAAGCTAGGTCTAAGGCCATTTTGTTGCCAAGAGAATAATAAAGAAGCCATGACCAAGGGCTAAGCCAACAATAGTTGTTCTTCAAGAAGCTGCAGGGGAAAAAGTTGGATGACCTTTCAAATTCCTATCTTTCTCCCATGAATACTTTTTGGAGTGGGGTGTTCTGGTTTTTTGTTCCTAAGGGATAATTCAGGGAAAGGTTCCCTGAGGGTAGAAGCTTTCAGAGTTAGCAATGTCATGAGTCACAAATGAGTTGTTCAGCTGGTGGATATGTGCTGTCCAAATTGATCCAGCCCTTCAGCTCACAGGTTTAGGTACCCACCCCCCCCCTTACCCTTCCTTTCTGCTCTCCAGTTTCACTTTCAGGGATCCACTCTTGGATGTACTCCCTTGTGCTGAAAAAGTTCTGCATGATGACAGAAGGCTGCTCCACATTTATTCCATTTTTCAAGAAAAATGTTACTATTTTCTCTTAATATGGGACCGCCTTGGTGCCTCTGTGAAGTGGAGTTAGATGGCGACCCTTTCCCCATTTTCTCTCCCATTTTATACATCTGGCAGGATGGGTGCTGATTCCCAGTGCATACCTGGGGACAGAACACCTGGAGGGCAAGCACAAGGACAGGGATTCAGGATGCTTGACTTAGGGGTCTACACCTCTAACACTAGTCCATGCTGAGGGCAATCCCTCACTTGGGAGATTCCTCCGTGCGTGCATTTGTCTCTCTCAGACTTAAAAGTTGTCATAAATCCTAGAACTACAGGGCATGACCATAGAATTGGCAGCCGTGTGTGAGAGCGTGTGTGCGTGCGTGTGTGTGTGTGTATTATAGACCTCAACCCTGTGGAGACTAAGCCTTGCCTGTTGTGGGTGTTACATGGGAACATTTATTCCCACTCCTATTGCTTCTAGGGGGACATGCTTCCATTGAGTAAAGCCCTTGTGCTCTCCCTGTCCTCTCCTTCACTGCATTGGAGGAAGTGGCAGGTGGTCAGTCTGGACGAAGTCACCGAATATGAACGCCTCAACTCCTCTTCACTCTCTGGGAACTGCCTGGAGAAAGTGAACATTCTCTGCTTCTTCAAGCCTGAAGTTTTAAGGGGTAGTGACCCATGTGGCAAAGTTTCCTGTCTTCCAGCCACGCCAGGCACCTGCTAGGTGACTTCAGTGGTACCATATTAACAAGCCCACAGACCCAAAGTCATAGTCTCCAGCCAAGACTTTGTTCATCTAACAAATGGTGATATTTTTACCTCTAGTTGTCTAATTCTTATGCCTCTTAATGGGTTAAAAATCGGGCAGGGAAGGGGGTACTATTTATTGGGTTCCCTAAAACCCCAGCTCCTGGGAGGGCTCCCTGCTTGGCCTCCAACAATGGCCTGGTGTGGATAAAGATCTACTCTTGGTGGGTAGCCAAGGATTCAGGGGGAAAGGGTTGGGAATGGGAACACAGATGAACTTCACTGAGAGGCTAATTGGGCAAGGGTGTCTTGTCTACAGTCTGAATGACTCAGGGAACATTCTGACTCACTTGGGGCTTATGAAGAGAAAGGAGGGAACTTCCCAAGAAATCACTCCATCTTCAAGTGACAGTCAAAGTAGTCATGGAACAAACACATTTTCTGCCAGGGCTCCTTTTGGTTCCCACAAACTTTCAAGTTTAAATAACCATGTGAACAGGGGGCTCTCGATAATTACCAGAATTATTTTCTTCTGTGTACTGAAATCCAGTTCATATCTGACCTCCTCAGCCAAAAGTAGTCTCTTGCCTGCAAACTTCTATACCCACTGCCTAGAATTGCATTTGCGGCTTTTTATTCCTGACTGGTTTTGTCACTTGCTTATTTGTTGTGGTAGTTGTTTCTGATCTTTGGGCATTTTATCTCAAATCCCATAGATTTTAAGTTTATTAAGTATAAGGACTATGTCTTATACCTCCTTGTATTTTTCCCTACCCTCCAAGAGTCTAGCATAGAATTTACTTGCATTTGGTGGTGTGGAAATAAATGAAGACCAACCAAATAAGAATGAGAAAAGTTTATTCAGAGCTTGCAATATAGCAAGGGAGTCAGCTACCATAACTTGTGTTTTGGCAGAGACTGAAAGGCAGGAAGAGGAGTGGGAAAGATTTATAATGGAAAAGGGGGAGAGATTCAACTGTGCCTTGATTGGAGACTGTTGATATGGGGAAGCTGGTGGCGCACTAACTAGAAGCAAGCATCAGATGGGATTGGTTAGGGGTGCATACTTGATTTTCTCTGGTTGGTCAAAGTTGGCAGTGGGGACAAAAATGAGGTAAGCTTTCAGTTATTAATTAAGTCCTGGCCATTTTGGGCCAATTGTTACAGGGGTTATTGTTTGGCTTCCTGGATTTTTGCTGGAGATAGTAATCTGACTTCCTACAAGTCTGACTTACAGCAGGTTGGCTTTCTGGGCTGGTTACCATAGATAATGGGTTGGATTCCTGGGCTGGTTGCTGCAGCTTGTAGGTCAGAAGTCTATTTTTTATATGATCCGTTTGTTGTCCATTTGTATATTCGCTTTCTGTAGGCATCAGTAAATATTCAGATTAATTAGTTGATTGCTCTGACTATGGTTTGAAGTATTTCCTTTGAATTGATAACCTTTATCTTTCCTCTTGCTACTTGCTAAACAGTTTATTCAACAAGTATTTTCCATTTACTTTTTGTAAGAAGATCTTAGGACTAGCACAAAGGAGAAGAAAACGTACTACAGCTTTGTTCCCTGTCCTATTCATCATCTTGGTGTCTAAAACACCAAGGAAGAAAGAGAAGAGTTATGGTCTCCAGTGTTTCAGGCTAGAAATTACTGTAGTTGGGCCCCTTCAACTTATAATGAAGAGACAGAGGCCTGGAAACTCACCCACGGTCATGCTGGTCAGGGAAAAGGTAAAATGATAAGGAAGTCACCCCTAAAAGCAGGTAGATGGTCAGTCTCCAGCTCTGATCTGCCGAGTCTTTGCTCAACATGTTGGAGTGAGAGGCTGGAAGGCCAGTAAAGGTCTTGCATGTTTTTTCCAGAATTGGAAAAAGGTGAAATTCCCGAAAGTAGAGACCTTTGGAAGAGCATATTGTTTTATTTATTTTTTATCTTTAAAAAGATTTTATTTATTTGGGAGAAAGTGAGAGAGAGCAGGAGCAGGGGCAGAGGCAAAGGGAGAAGGAGACTCCCCACTGAGCAGGGAGCCCGACATGGGCCTGGATCCCAGGACCCTGGGATCATGACCTGAGGCGAAGGTGGACACTTAACTGACTGAGCCACCCCTGGAAGAGTATATTGTTTTAGAAGTCATGGAGCAGCAGAACACCTGCTGTGAAGCTTGCTGGGTTCACCACAATGCAGGACATGCTCTATGAGCTTCCCGGGGCTGCCATATAACAAAGTACGACAGACTGGATACCTTAAACAACAGGAATTTACTCTCAAGGGTCTGGAGACTAGAGATCTGAAATCAAGGTGTCAGCAGCACCACACTCCTTCTGAAACCTGCAGGAGAGAATCCTTCCTTGCCTCTCCTAGCTTCTGTTATTTGTCGGCAACCCTTGGAATTCCTTGGCTTGTAGAGATTGTCATACAATATCTGTTTCTGTCACCACATGATGTTCTTCCTGCATCTCTATTTGTGTCCAAGTTTTCCTCTTCTTATAAAGATACTATTCACGTTGGATTGAGGGCCCACCCTCCAGCAGTATGACCTCACCTTAACTAATTATATCTGCCAGGACCTTATTTCCAAATAAGGTTTCATTCTGACGTGTTGGGGGCTAGAATTTCTTTTTTTTTTTTTATTAAGATTTTTTATTTATTTATTTGAGAGAGAGAATGAGAGACAGAGAGCATGAGAGGGAAGAGGGTCAGAGGGAGAAGCAGACCCCCCGCTGAGCAGGGAGCCTGATGTGGGACTCGATCCTGGGACTCCAGGATCATGACCTGAGCCGAAGGCAGTCGCTTAACCGGCTGAGCCACCCAGGCGCCCGGGGGGCTAGAATTTCAACACATCTTTTTGGGAGACATAACTCAACCCATAACATACGCCATCCCGTGGAGCTACTTTCCCTCCATGGATCCCTGAAGTCATGAGCTGCTGGCCCTCCTGTCAGTCCCTGGCTACTGCCAGCACATGGCTCATGACTAAACAGTGCTGCTTCCAGAAGAACCCTGGTGATTAGCAGTGATGCAAACAGGCCGTTCGGAGGGTTGATGAATAAGAGGTTGTCATTTAAAATAGTCACCCAGTTCCTTTGTAAACATGTGTCACACAGTGTTTGGAACCATCATACCCAACCCACTGCTGCACGTTGGTGGAACTATTAAGTAAATTAGACACACATGTCTTTTTTTGGAAGCCCTTTATTCACAATTCCCCCTCAAGCCTTATTTCCCCGAGGGAGTGTGCTCATCCACCTTCGTTTTCGTACATAACCTTGCCTATTTCTAACGCTCATGCTGTCCTGAACTTCTTTGCGTCAGCTAGTCACCTCCGTTAGTCATGCCTGACACTTTCTCTCTCTTTCCTCTTTCAGGAAGTAACGTTTTTGCTCAGGTAAAAGAGTCATAAGAAGAGTGTTCTGCCTGTTTGATGATTCATTCCTTTGCTTTTTGCCATTTCTCAATGTTAGAGAGGGGGAAAAAAACATTTTATGAGGGGTTTGGTGCATGGGCATGGTCAACGAGGGTGAGCGAATGCTCACAAAACACTCTTCACTTAAAGCAGAAGTGATCTTGTTTACCGGTCTTTCTGATTCTTTTGAGAGGTGGCAGCATGACTCTCAATGACCTTGGAATCTGTGAGATTGACTTCCCTGCTTTCAAGTGATGTGGCCAACCATTTTGTTTCCTTCTTGTTTTGTTGTGAGTGAATCATGGCAAGATGGATGCCAGATGAGCCCTCCACTCACCTTGGTTATGGATCCAGGCCATAGCCTCAGAGTGTGTCAGAATGGAGATAGGTCTAACTACTTCAGTTGAATGAGTCCTGCAGAGGGTATTACAGGTACCTCAGAACATGACTATTTAGAGTGAGGGTCTTTAAAGATTTAATTAAGTTAAAATGAAGTCAATAAGGTTGGCCCCAATCCAATATGACTGGTGTCCTTGTAAGAAGAGGAGGAGATTAGGACAGAGACACACACGGAGGGAAGACCGCATGAGGACACAGGGAGGAGATGGACATCTACAAGCCAAGAGAGGCCTCAGGAGAAACCAACCCTACCAACACCTTGACCTTAGACTTCTAGCCTCCATGAGACAGAACCGGGAGACAGTACATTTCTGTTATGTAAGCCCCCCAGACTGCGCTGCTTTGTTATGGCAGCCCTCGCAGACAGATACAGAGGGGGACAGATTTAGGCACACAAAGTGAGCCTTTGAAGGTACTATGTCCACCAATGGGGCTCCAGACCCAGGACCCAAAGATCCTTAGCCCTGATCCGTCCTCATCCCACTTCATGATGTTATACTGCATTTGTTATAGAAAGGACCACAGTAGTCTACTTCATTTATGAATTCAATTTAATTGGCATCTTAATGCTGGTGTCAATTCTTTGCCATTTTCTGCAACACCAAGGGAGACTTTATCTAAGCTATTTTTTTTTTAAGCTGCAAAGATGACAAATGTTATCAACGATATCCAACCAGATATATTTTCATCCCTTTTCTTCCCGTCAAGATAAGCCAGAAGTATTTGTTGCCAGAAACGGAAAACAGCTTGCTCATCAGCCAGAGGATCGCAGTGTTCAAAAGTTCTACTCGTTTGCCATGTGTGAAAAGTTAAGAATTGAAAACAGACGGGCTTACTCTGCTTAAACTGTGGGTTCTGTGAAGCAAGAAAAAAGAGATATTTGGATACTATAAGAGTTGTGGAGAAGGTTTTCAATGGCAAAGTGAGGGAGGTCTTTTCAAATTGCTCTGAGGTGGGACCCCTCGGTTGCTTTGATGGTGGATATGGCTATTCATCAACTGGATGAAAGATGAGTCTAAAATTACCAACCATGGCAAGCTACCTTTGTGTTCTAGAACAAATCCCAATGTCCTACATAATCGTGGCTCTTGGGACTTCTACTATGTGGTCTGAAACAGAATCTTCCAGGCATTTCAGTTAGACTTCTTTCTAATTATCTTGATGGAGATATCTCCTCAAGTTCTTGGTAGAAGTAGAAGTATAGAGTAGAGCTGGGGCTTCTTTAGAAACAGCCTTCAGATGACAGGTTTGCATTGTTCCATTACTTTTCCACTCGTGAGGAAGTAAGGGATATTTGTTTCATTTCTGTGAGATTGAGTTAAATTGCCCAGTTATCAACCCCTTATTATATTATAAGGCTTTGTGTTTGCTGAGTGATTTCTGATCATTTTTTTTAGTCTCTCTTGGTAACTGCTTAAGAGACTTTTTAACAATCAAGAGAGCCATTTTAAGAACTAGAAATGCAGGTCTACAGAGGTCAAATGATTAACTCAAATTGACCAAAGGAAAAAAAAACAAAACAAAAACAAAAGAAAACCCCTGAAGAAAAATCAGAGTTCACACTTAGGGCTCTAATTACTGTTCTGTAGGTTTCTGGAAGCTCAGCACAATCACATTCTGCTCTATTTATGTCGTCTGAAGTTATTTGCATTTCAACACTTAGATTTCCTCCCGAACTTGATTCTCAAGGTCTTGGAAGTTGAATTGAACTCAAGGATGTGGCTACCTAAGAGAGGAAAACAAAAAGCAAAAAACAACACCTGCCCTCATTCTTCTTTGTGAAGGCTAGCTCAAAACAGGGGGTGGGGGTGGGCAAAAATCAGTGAGTTCTCACGGAAGGACAATGTTGCATTGAGCTCTACTTCCCATCGGTAAATTCAGGACTGCCAAGTTGTTGTCAGGGTGGGTGTTTTGAGCAGCGGGGAACCCTGGTCGGCTGGAGGCGAGAGAATGAACAGGAGGAGGGGGGGGGGGGGGAAGAGAGAAACCCTCAGGTGCACACAAAATGCACTGCTCTGTCTACTTTCTCCCTCCCCATCTGAGTCAGCTCCATCTTGCCCCACCCACCGCTGGCCTTTCTGGGGGTCTCAGGTTTTGAGTTGACTGGGCTCTCAGCAGTAGGCCACAACTCTTCTTCAGATGAAAGGACAAATCAGAAGGTACCTATTACAAGGCTGTGAGCAGAGAGACAATGGCCTGGCTGCTGACACCCTCCCACTAACTTGGGTTTTAATGGTGGGTTTAATTTCCTCGTGCTGGCTGAAAGAAAGGGAAAAAAGTGAGCGGACAGGGCCAGGCTGTGGGTAATGGTGGTGGTGGGGAAGCGACAGCTGTTGTATTCATGGTTAATCAGGTGTGTCTGTCTTTGTGTGGCATCTGTCTGCTACTGTTGCCGGGCCACATGTGAATAGGGGACGGAGGGGAAGGGGCCATTCATGTTCAAAGCCAACAGCACTGACCTCTGCTTCGTGCTCCTCGGGGTAGGCGAGCTTGTCTATTTAACTTTCCCCATTATCGGAAGCTGTAATTCTACTCGATGAGCCCACCCTCACCATTTTGGCCTGACAGACGCAAGCTGCATCCAGAATGCCATAAATCTGCCTGTTGGGACGACTCTTCCCTCCTCCCGCGCTTTTCCTCTGGGATTCCATTGGATTTGTCAGACCCAAGAAAACCAGAAAGAGAGAGAGAAAAATGAGAACTGAGGGCAGCTTGGTGCACCTTCCATCTTAAACTGGCCTCCCACCCAATGTGCACTTTCTCTCAGGAGTGGTGGGAGCGGGAGGGCTCCCCCGTGTCCTGACCAGAACCCCCTTTTGCTTCCAGATCTGTTTGCCTCATGAGTCCCCCCACAGGCGTGGTGTTGGGGTCAGACCTCAGTGAACTCCCCCCTCCGGCTTCCCTCAGGGGGTCCATGCTGCCCCCCTCTGTCCCATGTACAGATAGCCAACAGGCGAGTGCAGGGGGCCTTCCAGCCCCTCTGGGAGCCAGCTCTGCACCATACAGACCGCTAGCCAGGCTCTGCCAGGCAGGACTCCTCTCTGGCACTCGAAGAAATAGCTGAAATGCAAATGGCGCCCATTCCCCACATCCCAGTGTGCGAGATCCTATGAAGGCTTAGTGTCTACGAGTTTGAAGGTCTTCTCCAGCGAGAGGCTTCAAATGGAGCACCTCCTACCAGTGGTTCTGGGGGGCTCTATCTCACCCCCTTGGAGGTGCTTTGTTTCTAGCCCTTCTGCTGCGGGGCCAACCCTTCTGCTTCTTGGTGTCTTGAGAGTCATCAGCATGTTCAAGACCAAGGAACGCTAGCTCAAATTTTGACTTTCCTTAAGAATCAGCCATCACAGACCTTGTCAACAGAGCTTGCCACTTGCAAGTCTATTTTGGTTTAAGCCACTTTTCAATATAGGCACTAATATTTACCCCATCGTGTTCATTCTTCTTGTGGGGAGGCTCGATTTCAGCTCTATTGTTACTGTGCTTTTGGTGTGTGTGTGTACATGTATATACACACACATATATTTTAAAAATATATATCTTTATATATCATCTATCTATTATCTATCTATCATCTATCTATCTATCATCTATCTCTTTTTAAAATCAAAATTGTTACCTTCGCAGAGTGTGGGTTATCATGAGCACAGCTGAGTTTGCTCTAGAAGCCTGGGTTGATTGTCACAGCTGTATTATTGAGCTGCAGCTTTGGGGTCAAGAAGCTTCTGTTTCGCTGATGCTGAAGGATTTTGGAAAACCATCCCACTGCCCTCTTCCCTCTGATAACTCCCGGATCTCCACATTTCAGTGAAGTTTGTAGGCACATCTGAAGCTCGTAATAAAAGCCTAGTACTCTGCTAGGCTCTTTGAGGCTCATCTTGTGAGAGGCCAAGGATTGTAACAATGAAGCAAGGAAGAACAAAGTGGGGCTGGAAAATGTTCTTAATGACTTAAAAAAAATATCAAAGCCTAATTTACATACAGGAAAGTGCACAAATCCTAATTGTACAGCTCTAGGAATTCTCACAAAGTAAACATACTCATGTAACCACCACCCGGATCAAGAAACAATATTACTGCCGCTGACAGCTTCTTAAATTTCTACCTATGTGGGAACCCCATTACATCCAAAACCATTCTTCTGCAATACAGTTGGGGACTGAGATTTAGTCTTGATTATGTGGCTATAGCAGGTCAGAGATGGGAAGTTTCCAATTAGCTGGAAAGGATTTGCTCATGGCAGGATTTTTAACGCGACCTGGGCTGGCCTTCTAAGGTTGGACGTTAGGGGGTCCAGGTGGGCCAGATGTGTGGTGCTTTTGGCTCCCGGGGGGGACATAGGCGATTTTGGCATCCTTCTTTAAAACATTGTGATCAAATATACACAATATAAAATTTACCATCTTTTTTTTTAAGATTTTATTTCTTTATTTGACAGAGAGAGAGAGCACAAACAGGGGGAGTGGCAGGCAGAGGCAGAGAGAGAAGCAGGCTCCCTGCAGAGCAAAGGAAGCCTGATGTGGGACTCGATCCCAGGACCCTGGGATCATGACCTGAGCTGAAGGCAGTCGCTTAAGCAACTGAGCCACCCAGGCACCCCATAAAATTTATCATCTTAAGCAGAGGGGTATACAACCGATCTTCAGCACTCTTCTCATCTTGCAAATTGAAACTCTGTACCCATTAAACAATGACACGCCCCTCTTCCCTCCCTCCAGCTCCTGGGAAGCACCATTCTACTTTCTATCTCTATGAATTTTACTGCTCTAACGATCTCATATAAGTGGAATTATACAGTATTTGTCCTCTTGTGACTGGCTTATTTCACTGAACACAATGTCCTGAAGGTTCATCCATATTGTAGCATGTGACAGAATTTCCTTGCTTTTTAAGGTCAAGTAATATTGTGTATGTTGAGTAATAATATATATACCACATTTTGTTTATCCAGTCATCTGTCAATGTGCACTTGAGTTGTTTCTGTCTTTTGGCTATTGTGAAAAGTGTTAGATCCCATCGTAATTCCTTCTTTAATTTTTTGAGGAACCACCATCTTATTTTTCATACTGCCCCACCATTCTGGTGTCCTTTTTACCTGGTCTGTTCCCTGCTGACTAGCCTCCCAGATGACATTCGCAGGAGCCAGATGTGTGGAGATTGAGGTAGTCGTCATCATTAGGATGGAGATCCGGACTCTCTGTGTGCCTGCCTAGAGAATTTAGATCAAATGACTCAGGTGGGTTGGAGATAAGGCAATCATGGTAGGTACTTGGAGACTCCAGTAAAGAGAGTGGGGTTTGCACAAACACAAAGAATTTCTGCTTTAATTTTGGGGGAATGGGGAGGGGGGCAAGGAAGTTCTTGATTGCTAGGTATTCTGAAGCCTAATTCCTGTTCAGCGTATCACCTCCAAATCTTCTTTGGGATTTTAGGTGTGAGTGTTGGAATATTTATAGAACAGGTAACGAAGAAGAGGAAGGGAAATGGTGGACAACAAAATAATTGTGGAAGCCATACACTTTTTGCCTGATGGATTGTGGGGATAGGGGTGTTCCTTGAATAAAAAGGTGCTCCTTGGAAATACAAGTTCTGTGGTGTAAGTTTAGTGCTGGCTCCCAATGTCAGAAACCCCCGTGTATTGAATATTCGGAGGCTTCTTCAAACAATTGTTAAGTATTTTGGTTTTCTAAATCTTGACGTGTAATTGTTGGTATCCATCTGGAGGACACAATTTGTGGGTCGCCAGGGTAAGGGCTTTCAAGACTGTAGATTTGGGGGACTCATTATCGTTGTTAGAAGAACATTCTGTTTCTTTCAAATCCCTTAGCTTTGGCCTCCTCCCATTTCATCATGAAAAGAACTTCAGTTATAGTCCATATTTTTTCTTAATTTTATAATATACGGCTATCACCGAAAGTTTAAAGGAAACAAAATATACCCTATCTGCAAGGGTAACCGTTTTATTTAATGGTTTGTGTTCTTTTCTTCCAGAATGTTCTGTATACATTAAGCACATACATATATACACACAAATGCTTAAGGTACACAGTTTAGTTTCTACTACTTAGAACTTAAACACTACTATTTCATACAAACATATAGACAATACATTTATGCAACTCTTTACCATTGTAAACTGTTTTCATATAGTGTTGAACCTCACCAAAATTATTTAAAGTTGTTATTATTCTCATTTAACAGAAAAGAGGCTGGAGAGATTAAGACACTTGTCCAAATTTATACTACATGTTGGAAATGGGAATTGGGACAAGAATCCAGGTCTTTGGAGTAAGCTTTGTCTACCCATCTTTCTTCTCTGTCATAAGATCTGTAGTGATTAGTGGAGTCCAGATACCACCTTGCAGAAAGATTCAAAGAAGCTACCCACACACCACCTTCATAAAACTTACTAATCTTGATCTCTCCATGGTGTCAATTTATAAAACACTTATCTTATACTTGTGGGTACACTGAACTCGTTTAAATATAAATAAGATAAAATAAGAATTGAGGTTATCAGAAGAGGCATAACTCCCATAGAACCTTAGAGAAGACAACTGTTGGCCAGGAACATATTTTTAGTATTCGTGGATATGTTCGCACCAGCTTATTTATAAAGTTGCTTTGATAACGTACGTGGCTTGAACTTTTTTGTAGGGATTTGTAAGAAGGAAAATGGGGTGATCTTCTTGTTCAGCTGAGTTTTAGGTCAAATGGCAAAGAGCTCATGATCTGCCTCTTTGATAGAGGACGATAACTATTTCTTTCCTTCTGACTTTTTTCTTTTTAGGTATGTATGTTAATGAGGAACCATTTACCTAAAGATACCTTCCCTTATCAAGTACAAGGTAAGAACGTGGCCATAGATGTTGAATGGTGACAGAAGTGCTTCTGGGATTTTAGAGGTGAATTCTCTTAACTTTTTAATTTCACAGTAGCTGTATGGGGAAACATGATAATTCATGTTTTATTTTATTTCCTTTTGTTGTAAAATTGTCATAGTTTGCAAAACTAAAAGTTATGAGCTTTGTGTCCTTTGTTTGCTACTCCCTATGAGAAAGGTTAAGATAGCGAAAAAAGATTCAGTAATGGCCTTGTTGGTGGAGAATAATGCTGCTGGTAATGGATAAATAGGAAGGGGGAGGAAAGAGATTCAATACTTCAGTCCTATACTGTTTAGGACTAGATTCAGCTTTATAGGGACCAGAAATGTAAGAGTGGCATAAAAAAAAAAAGATAAAACTTAATTTCTCTCTCACGTAAAAGGTGTTCAGAGTTGGCGGTCCAGGACTGGTCTGGATCCTCTATGAGGTTTTCAGATATGAAGTTTCCCTGTAGTTCATTCGTCTGTCATTCTTAGGATGCAGCTTTTGTCTTTATGGTTTTTATGATCCAAAATGGTTGCTAGGGCTCCAGCTATCATATCTGTGTCCCTTTTAAAGAGGAGAAACTTCCCCCAAATTCTATGTAATATTTCTGCTTATATTTCATTATCTGAAACCTGGTCATATGTTCACACTTCACTACAAAGCAGGCTGAGGAATATAGCATTTATTATGGATGGCAATAAAAGGGGATAGAAATTGAGGTTCTGTTATTAAAAAGGGAAGAAATAGATATTGAGAGGAAAATAACATTCTTTGACACAGTTCACCCATTTTGCTCCCCAAATACCCATGCATACCTTTCTTCCACCTGGATTGTGATTATAATAACTGGAGCTTCAGAGATGTCGTGGACCAAGATGTAAACCCAGGAATGAAAGCCATACACAGCAATAGCCTTGAGCAATGAGCCTTAAGGCACATGAGTCCCTGGCACTGTGAGGCTGTGAACAGACTACCTCTAAACTTCGGTGTGAAAAAGAAATACACATCTGTTTTCATTAAGCCCTTTTTGTTAGGGTATGGATGGAAGCAGCTGAGCTTGATCTTAACTGATACAAGTATAATATGAACTTATAAAATAGCTTTCCTTTTCAGATTGTATCTATTCCTGCCAGTGTAGTTGGACTGACCATCCGCTCATCCATCCTAGACTACTATGTAGCAGCACCAGGTATACAACAATGGCTAAGACATTAGCCACGGGAGCTCACATTCCAGTGACAGACACACAAACCAATGCCCTAAAGGGACTCCAGTTGCTTTAGTAGAAATCTGTATAGAGTGGAGCCCAGAGAGACATCTACAATATTCTCTGTTGCCATCTTTAGACTGAAAAAAAAAAAAAACAAAAACAACCAACAAAAAACCTTTGTAAGTAAACGTGGGGTATTGACCATAGCATATTTCTCTTCATTATTAACTAATAATTATTATCATATTAATCACTTAGAATTATTTCTCAGATACACAAAATTTGTGGGGTTTTTTTTCCTACATTGGGAGGATGATGTTATCAAATTAAATACTAATTTTTTGTCAAGAAGCTTTCAGTATAATTGGAGCAGAATATTTTTGCATGAAACTAAAGATAGATTGGCTACTTGTACTGTGCTCAAGAGGCTTTCAAATGCATTTTCACCAGAAGAAAGGTACGTTTCATGTTAGTTTTGAGAGCGCGCTGAATCCTTCCTTTGCTTAGCACCATTAACATCACAACAACCATCACAGCATCTAAGTGTTCCAAACGGTCACGGTCTTATTTGGTTTTCTGCAACAACTGCCATTTTACAGACTTGGAGACTGAAGTTGACAGAATCTAGGCAACCTGGCCGAGGTCATGCCCCTGGCAAAGCAGGATTCGAATTCAGGTCCGGGACTCTTTGTTGGTATTCCCTCCGTGTGCTGATGACAACCTCACCGTGGAGACTTAGCCAGGAAGCAGCAGAAGGAGGTAGAAGGTTAGCAGGAGCCAAAGAGGGAAAAAAGGTTAAGGTCTTCTGGAGTTCTCCTGCTCAGCTCGAAAAACGTGGCGGCAGTTATCGGGTAATTGAAGTGTCAACGTGAGGCTGTCCAAGGGGCTGGATGAATTTGTTCCCGTTGGCCGATTTGTGGCTAAGGGAGCTGCAGGATCGCGGTCCCCAGGTGAAGAAACTCTCCAGCTGCCATGCGAGTTCCTATTTAGAAGCAGCCCCGCTAACATGCAAAATCAATGTCACTGGAGTTTTCGCTTATGTTCCTGCCTCCGACACCGTTTGATCCTTACATGAAAGAGACATTTGTCATCTGACAGGACGAAGACTGGGAAGCGGTGTGGAAGGCTTCCCCCCGCTTTGTGGCACCAATGTCTGCACTCTCTGCTTCCCTGGTGTGTTTTCATTGCAAAGTCTAGGTCACCCCGGGGGTCTCCCCTAGTCCTTTGGCTTTCATGAATTATTGCTCATGCTCCTGATGAGCTTGAAGAGCAAACCTTCATCATCTCCCCCACATTGGCAGGAAGGAACGCTAGTCCTCCTTGGCTTCTGTTTTACCTCTAGCCTCCTCCCTTCTATTTTTCTTTCTTTTGATTCTTGTTCTTCTTCCTGCAGTGACTACCCACTCCCCTTGTAACTGTCCCTCCACTTTCCTGGTATGCCGCCCCTCTGTCCTGACCACCATCCCAGCTCAAAGTTCACACCTTCCCAGTACAGAAATGGTGAGCCAGACGTAAAAGCTGTTCAGTGGTCCTCTGGATTTTCAGTGTCGTAACCCCTGATCTCGGTTCAACTGCCCAGACGGTTGGAAAGAAATAGCCCAGGCCCTTATGTTCTCAGTGACCAAAGAAGATTTGGTGTTGGTTAGTGGTGTACGCACCTTTGATCCTCTTTCTTTTCCAATTCTGCGACATACTTCTTCCAGAGACCAATGTCTGTCACTCATAGAAGCTTAGCTGACAGGTGACTTATAAAGCATGCATTTGATATAATAGATCCTAGAAGTCCTATCTCATAGACACTTGGAAAGGGTTGTCTTTTAATTGTTTGTTGAGAAGGTAGGAGTGTTGTTATAGTATCTATCACACTGGGAGGCACAGTCAAGAAATCTTTTAGTAAAAATGCAATAGCCTCTACCGTCCCCTGACCCTCCCTTTGGAGGTTTTTTAAAAAATGCCCCCCCTCTTCTCATTGCTCTAGGGATTTCTTAAATCAATATGGGGAGGAGCCTGTGCCCTGGAGAATCTCCTCAAATCACCCTCCTAGTGTTGAAAATACATTTTTTTACATAACATTTTGAACAATATCCTATTAAAAACTGGTGGATGTTCATTTTTAGGGAATTTGGAAGTATATAAAACAACAAAAAATAGTAATGGTCCATAACGATGATAAAGTTGTCATGTTCTATCGCTTCTTTTGTTTAGAGGGTAACAGAGCCTTTGTTGGGTATTACACAATTGTTATTGTCATTGGAGAGTATGGAATTTTGGTGAGCGTGTTTCAAGAAAGAGAGAGGTGCCTTGATTCCCATTCAAGTGCTGGAATCTTCCATGAGTCAGTTAACAGTAGCAGTTATTCTTTGTGCTTGGTGGTCTGACGTCAACAATTCCAGCAGTAAGCATCTTACGGTGTCTGAGAAGTCAGCGTTCTCAATCATGGTGTCCACACTGCATGCGAGAAGGAATGTGCTAATTAATAAGAGTTGAAATATCAAAGTTTTGAATAATTTGCTTTGTTGATAAATTACAAGGCGTGCCAGAGAGAGGCCCCATAAGGGTGCTGTTTTTAGGTTCTTGCATTCTGATATAGTTTCTCGAGTGGGAGGAAAATGGCGGGGATACATCTGGCCCTTGGGCATGCACATGGGGCCATGTTGGCATGAACATCATCTGGGTTATGAGCCGGGTGAGAAGAAACATAGAGGTTTGCCATGACAGGTCATGCCTCCACTGCTCGCGCCTTCAGAGGATGCGGTTGGTTTCCATTGGAGAGAGACCCACTAGACCACTCCAGTTACTGGTGAGTAGGGAGAAAGGGTAGAGGTAGAGTATGGGGTCTATAGACTTTAATCCCACTGTAATAATCTGAGTTTCGGAGGTGGAGATTCCAGTGAGATTATTATTTTGTTTATAAATGCCACATAAAGGGAACCGACACAAGCTATATTCAGACATTGGTTATTAATGGAGTCAGAAATTTTCAGCACGAAAACAGAGAAGAAAGGCCTCCTTCAGAGAAAATGGGTAAAATCTGCCCTTTTGGTGCACGCAGCCATTTCTGACAGGAGGCAAAAGGCTGGCATTTTTGTTTTTCCTCTGGCATCAGCCCCATTCAGCAGAAAGGGTCACCCTAGCGATTCTTCTCCTCACGCCATAACGTTCAATTGATTTGCTTTCTGGCTTTCTGCGTCTTACAGAACCAACCCCTCCGTAGATTTTTTTGTGGAGAATCACTACGGTAGAAGTAGAACTGGGCCCCTTGAACTTAACTTGAGGACTTTCAAGCTTGACCCTTCCACAGTTTATCTTAACGCAGGAGAACCTGATCGTCCTGCGACTGAGCCATTTGAAGACACCGAGGCTGCCCAGGGGTCGGGAGCGGGGAAGAAATCATGGCTTCTGGTTGGACCTTAAGATCTTTCTCAGCTTTCTTTCCATGGGCCCAGGTAGCTGTTATTCCATTTCAAACTCTCCCTTGCAGTTTGTTTGTCAACCTGGAGGAAGAAAGTTGAAGGTCTTACATGTGGGCCTCTATTTTTATATAATATTTATTTTTGCCTGATGACATTAGGAGGTATTAAATCAGGCTAAGGTCAAGGGCATAGTGTAGAGGGCTGAGCTGAAAGGAAATCCCTCTTGAGTGTCGGCTCTGTGCTAACAGCTATGAACACGAAGTTGTGAATCCGAGTAAGACCCCTGACCCACAGGGCAAAGGGTGGGGGGGCCTAGTGGTGCTCTGAGAGCAACACGCAGCGTTTGCATGGAACAGAGGTTGCGACGCTGCTGTTTTAGGGTGTAAGGAGCAGAGAAGGCCTCCCAGTCCCTGAGCCAATGGGGATGTATTGCATGCACACGCAAGGAAGCAAACAAGCAGGGGACACCACCTCTGCAGCGGGTAACTGAGGCCAGGTGGGGAAAATGGCGCCTCCTTTCATTCCAGAGGGCCTTGACTAGACAAGTGGGGCAGTCCCTCTCCTTCCCTGCGTCACCTGCCACTACCTACTTCAACCCTTCCTGCCTCTTGTTTTGCACCTCACGATTTTTGCTTCCATGTGCTTTCCGGGCTACACAGTGTGGAGGTTCCCTCGTGGCAGTTTTCCTGCCCTGTCTCGTCAGAGGCCACTGGGCAGCTCTCGTTTGGCTCCGGCACTGCTCCTCACATCAGAGGAGGGGTGGAGGCAGGACCCTGCTAGACGCTGGTGACCTTTGAATGAGGAGTTCCCGGAGGTGAGCCCATTCCTCAGAGGAAGGCTGTGGGCCTTCGGAAAGAGGAGACCTTTGTGCTGGGCCCTTGTGTTTGCTGAACTCCTTTACATAACGGAGAGAGGAAGATTAGACTTTCTGGGCCAAATTCTAGAGAGGCACAGAGGCTGGGTGCTGGGTCTGAGGAAGACAGGAAAAGGGGGTCCCCCTCTTCTCCCAAGATTGTGGGGTTGCCATGAGGAACCTGAGAATACATATCATGGATCCTTAATTTGTGCCCGAGGCAAATCTTTCCTCTTGCTCCCCGGCCTCTAGTCCTTGTTAACGATTTTATAGGAGTGGTGCTGGACGCAAGCTGGGGGACCCAGTAGGCTGCTGCTCGGAAACAGTCTGTGAAGGTGTGCGGACCAGAAGCAGAGGCTGAAATTGCAGGAAAGACTTTGGACATTCGGTGGGCTGGACTGGGGGGGCTTAGGGGTGGCCCGTATCTCCGAGGGACGGAGAGGTCTTACTTCACTTATAGATGTCATATAAAAGGCAGTGTCTGGGTATAAAGATGGGGTCAGATACCAGAGGCACAGTGCGCATGAATGTTTGGTCCAAATGGCCGAGTGGGAAGAAAAGCCAGGAGGCCAGAGGAGAGGGGGGGCAAGATGGTGCCACCACAGAGCACAGACAGGTATTGCCAAGAGGGTCCCAGAGCGGGCGCCTGGGTGGCTCAGTCGCTAAGCGTCTGCCTTCGGCTCAGGTCATGAGCCCGGGGTCCTGGGATCGAGCCCCGCATCGGGCTCCCTGCTCGGCGGGAAGCCCGCTTCTCCCTCTCCCGCTCCCCCTGCTTGTGTTCCTGTTCTCGCTGTCTCTCTCTGTCATATAAATAAATAAAATCTTAAAAAAAAAAAAAAAAAAAAAAAAGAGGGTCCCAGAGCTGCAGGAATGTGGGTCAGGGCCTTTCATGTAGGGATGGCCTGGCTAGTGGGCGGAAGGATTGTTTAGGGACACTTGCACGATTGGGAAAGGGAAGCTGGAATGGTGGAGAGAGCCTCAGACACCCCATCGGAACACCTGTCCTTCCTAGCAGAGCCGGATCTGGTAAATGTGACCAAATGCCTACGAAAAACCACTCCGCAAGCCCGCTCTCTTTCCTTTCTCTCTTCTGGCTCATGTCTCCGCTTCCCTCTTCCCCTGGACCCTCTGGGAAACACAGACCCATCATCTGAGAAGGCTTTGTTAGAACTCCACCTGGATCCACCCCATGACGACCAGTGAATGAAGATGAGGAAGTGCGAGGCTGAGCGGATTTCTGAGACCACATCGGTGTTGGTCACCTGCCTCCTTTGGCTGTAATAGGAGTCACGCAGCTTAAAAACTCTGACTGCTGATTTGAAAATTTACCCCATGCAGTGACTGATAATAGAAGCTTTCAGGGATGAATAAAAAAAAAAGAGGGGGAGGGGATGGCAAAAGGAAACGTATGTGGATAGAGGTTCAGAGGCTGACAGGAAGGGCGATTAAACCTGCAACAGTTCACCTGCACCCGAGTGGTGCCCGGATGTCCACACTTTCCGTGTCCGTGGCCCAGGTGGGGAAACAGAGGCCCGGGGAAGGAGACGAGGCTTGCAAGCTCGCGGGTCCTCCTTGCTGTCATTATTTAAAGACCGGCAGGGACCAGGTCACCACTGGTGGCTTATTTTGAACCAACCATTTGCAGAAAAAGGAGGCCTGGCCATTCCTGCAGATTTGTGTGGGTCTCTCGCTGCAGCTCCATTTCCCTCTGCACTTGGAGTGGTCCTTTGGCCGTTCCTAGGAAGATGCTGCTGCGGATAACGGGCCACTTTGAAAGCTGAATGAGGCGCAGTTTAAAAAAAAAAAAGATACTCTGTGTGACAGGGGCATGCTCCAGAGAGGGAAGGCGTTGCCTCGGTGTTCCCGGCTAGCTTTCACAGCTGGGTCTCTCTCTCTCCCTCTCCCTTGACGCCTTTCATCAGATTCGAGCCCTTTTCTAGGTCCTTGGCTTTATTAGAGATTTTCTTTGGGGCCGCTCAGTGGTTCAGATTTTAATAGAAGGCTGTTAGATGAGACTTAACTTTGTTTCTGGTGAGCTTGAGGCTGTGGTGAGGGCCATGGCCTGTCCTGTTTATTGTTGTCAAGGAAGGAAGGAAGGAAGAAGGGAAGGAAGGAAGAAGGGAAGGAAAGAAGGAAGGAAGAAGGAAGGGAAAGAAGAAAGAAGGGAAGGAAGGAAGAAGGGAAGGAAAGAAGGAAGGAAGAAGGGAGGGAAGGAAGGAAGAAAGAAGGGAAGGAAGGAAGGAAGGAACAAACGAACGAACGAATGACCTTACACCAAGTATCATGCATCACGGATTCTTAGAGAAGCCATCTTCAGAGTCAGCCCTGACTATAGCAGATGGAAGAGCATTTGTAATCTAGAAGAGTGACTTCTAAAACACAACTGTAGTCAAAACACTGGGCAAACTTTAGTCAGTACTGATGCCTAGGTCTCATTCCCAGAGATTCTGATTCAATTGGTATATTAGTTTCCTAAGGTGGCCATAACAAAAGTACCACAGACTGGGGGGGCTCACACAAGGCTGTTATGTCTCACAGATCTGCAGGCTAGAAGCCAGAGATCGAGGTATGGGCGGTTGGGTTTCTTCTGAAGCCTCTCTCCTTGGTTTGTGGATGGCAGGCTGCTTCCTGTGTCCTCACATGATCTCCCTTCTGGACTTGTCTCTGTCCTAATCTCCTCTTCTTATAAGGACACCAGTCATATTGGATTCTGTCCCATCCTAATGACCTCATTTTCCCTTAATTACCTCTTGAAAGACCCCATTGCAAATGCAGTCACAGTCTGAAGTACTGGGAGTTAGAATTTTAGGGATGATTCAGTGCAGCTCATAATGATTGGCCTGAGTGGAGCGTAGGCACCAGAACTTTTTAAAGGCTCCCCTGAAGAACTGCAGCTGAAGTCAAGAGTCCCTGTTTCCGATGGATCCTTCCTAGCATCCAGGAACAGCTGTTTGGAATATAATCCCTGGACAGTAGAATGTTTTACATTGTCAGATTGTTGGGGACATGTGTGGAAAAAGGCTGCTGAAAAGCAGAGCAATCTGACGAGCTTTTGATACCAATCTGGGGGGGGGGGCATGGAGACAGATGCTTTGCGACAAAGGTCCTTCCCACCGGCCTGGGGAGGGGGAGCTCTGATGTCACACGGTGGGGTCTAGCACTCAGGGTGTTCCTACACTCGGGGAGAGCAGCCTGTGAGGAGAGTCAGCTCCTTGTACTCCGCTGCTGGGTTTTGCAAGCCTTGTGATCTGCGGTTTGGTTTCCTGAATTGACCTACCCCCTAGGAAGGGAGTGCCCCGTGCAGGCAGCTGGTCTCAGCTCTTGGGCGAGGACGACGGTACAACCTTACATAACCCTGCCTTTGAGCTCTTGGAAAGAAAAGACTTGCCTCATGTGAACGCGCTCAGTGAGAGGTGAACAGTTGATGGGAGGATGGGGCTCTGTTCCCAGGCGGACTTGGAGCAAGTGGTGACTGGTGTGTGGGGGCTGAGCGTCGTGGTGATGCAGCGTGCTCATCCTGACTCATCGCCGGCTCACGCAGCTCACGACAGGCACCCACTGATGTCGCCAGAGTTCATCCCGCGGCAAGGACTCTGTTTCCCTGTTGGTGTTGCCCTGCCAGCTGAGTTTTGGCGTTTTAAAGGATTGCTATTTTTTCTTTTAAGAATCCTTTTGTGAGGGGCGCCTGGGTGGCTCAGTCGTTAAGCATCTGCCTTCGGCTCAGGTCATGATCCCAGGGTCCTGGGATCGAGCCCCGCATCGGGCTCCCTGCTCAGCAGGAAGCCTGCTTCTCTCTCTCCCACTCCCCCTGCTTGTGTTCCTGCTCTTGCTATCTCTCTCTGTGTCAAATAAATAAAATCTTTTAAAAAAAAAAAGAATCCTTTTGTGAATCTGTCTTTTGTCTTTGTTTCTGTCTGATGGTTGTCTGGCATCTCCTCTTACTCCCTGGCCAGTTATTCACAAGTTAGAGGAAAGATTCTTCCACCTGGGTTCCCATATGCATCAGAAGGCACTCAAGTTCCCCTTTTGACTTCCTTTGTCCTTAGTCTCCTCACCGAGGGGGGTAAACTTGACTGCTACCCCGTTCTCCAGCTTCGAAAGAAAGCATGTCAGGCACTGGGGTAAGGGCTTTACTTACTTCCACCGGGTTTAATCCTCACGTGGATGCAATCAGTAGGATGATTATTATCCCCATTTTACAGATGTGGAATCAAGGCTTGGAGTGGTGAGGAGCTGCCTGGGAATATCCCCTGGTGGTAGAGTTGGATTCAAGTCTGTGGAATTCTGACTCCAAATCGTATTCCTAGCCATTGTGTGTGGTGAGCCATGTTGACATGTCACCACTGATCTCATCCAAGCACGGGGCTTTAAAATCCATCTATGGAAGGGGGGGGGGTGCCTGGGTGGCTCAGTCGGTTAAGAGTCTGCTTTCTGCTCGGGTCATAATCCCAGGGTCCTGGGATCGAGCCCCGCGTCGGGCTCCCTCCTCAGCGGGGCATCTGCTTCTCCCTCTCCCTCTGTCACTCCCCTCCCTCTCTCTCTCTCACTTTCTCTCTCTTAAATAAATAAATCTTAAAAAAAAAATCCATCAATGTGGTGAGTGAACCTGAAATTTACATCTTAACTTAGACCCCTTTCCTGAGCTCCAGACTTGGGTATCCAGCTGCCTACAGCATCATCACTTGGAGTTCTAACAGGTGCATCAAACCGAACTCTCCCCACCCGGAGCTCCAGTTATTCAGACCGGAATGTGGGAGTCACCTTGACTCCTCACTTTCTTTCACAGCCCACATGCAAGTGATCAACAAATCCCATGGGACTAGCAGTACCCAGAAGCAAACCACTTCTTCCCACCTCTGCTCCTCCTGCCCTCCCACCATCTTGTCTGAACGAAGCCATCAGAGTGAGTCAGCCTATGTTACTCTCTTGCTCAAAATTCCCCGATGCCCTCTGGTCTTGCTCAGAGGGTGTCGGTTATTAAATTGTTGCTACTCGACTCTAAATCCTTCCTTCCATGCTGGATTTTAAGCTGCTGGGGCTGGGGCCCCTGAAAACCACCTTTCTCCTGGGTCCGCCGCCTCCCTCTTGGGGTCGGCCAGTAGGGGGCGCTGGAGGGAGGCTGCGCCCCTGGAGGAGCCAGAGGGGGCTCACTTTTTCCTGTTTTGTTTTCTGCAGGGTTTCCTGTCAGGCTGCAACCCTCTGAGTGGCACCCTGGCCCCGCTGCCTCAGCCTGGCAGCGGCAGTTCCTTCCTGTAGACACAGTTAAATCCACTTGGCAACTTGAACCCACGCTCAAGAGCCAATCTCACTGGGCTTCCTCTGGGATGCCGGAACCAGCTGCCATTGTCCCCTCTTCAGGGGTCTGGGCTGTTGCCCCGTGGGACCCTCGTCTGAGCTTCTGAATTTTAATAACTCATCCTTCACTCCCCCAGCCCTAGGGGTGGAGCCAGCTTCCTCCATTTGCTCTCTTTTATCCTGTCTGTGACCTGGTTAATGACTTTATTTCTAATTAACATTTCTTTATATTAAATTAGCTCTGTGGAAATAACTGGTGTGGCCTCTTTCTCCCGACCGGGCCCTACTGATATGCTGAGCCAAAGCCAAAGTCCTTCAAGAGGCTTGTAAGGTCTCCCATGAGCTGGCTTCCTGCCACCCCTCCTGTCTCAGCTCTTTCCACCTTGCTCGGCTTCACTCCTGCTTTTCCGGGCACTCTGGCCCCTTGCGGCTCTGTGAACACACTAAACCCTCTCCCGCCTCAGGTTCTCCCCCCTTTCTGATGCCGTGGCCTGGAAATCTCTCCCTACCATTCCGCATGGCTTCTCCTCCACCTCCTTAAGATCTCTGAGATGTCCCCTCTTCAGTGAGCCCTTCCCTGACCATCCTACGTGATCCACATTCCCCAGCCCTGGGTGGTTCCTATCCTTATTGATCTGCCTGGTTTTCCCCCAAGCACCCGTGACCAACTGATAGTCTGTATATTTACACATTTATTTGTTAATTGCCTTCTGGACAGAATATAAGATCCAGGAGGGCAGAGACTTTTCTTATTTTAACGATTGCTATCTTCCAGACTTTATTTTATTTATTTATTTAAAAGATTCACTTATTTATTTTAGAGAGAGAGTGCATGTGCATGAGCCAGCGCGTGAGGGGGAGGGCAGAGGGAGAGGGACAAGCAGACTCCCTGCTGAGCAAGGAGCCCAATGTCATGGGGCTTGATCTCATGACCTTGAGACCTGAGCGGATATTAAGAGTTGGATGCTCCACGACTGAGCCACACAGGTGCTCCTGCTATCTTCCAGACTTTAGAACACCTGCTTCACACATAGTGAATGCTTGATAAATATTTGTTGAATGAATAAATGAATTGGAGTTCTCGACTCTCAGGACTAAGGTGTCCCAAGCCCGGGTGGTGCTGTTCTCATGCATCAGGGAAGATCCTAAAGAGGATGCTGGCTTTGTAGGAAAACAAATATAGGTGCTTTCTCCACAGACAAGTGAGTTGGGGGTGGGGGGCAGGTTGGTAGTGTTAGCACTCCAGCGTGCATGGGCTTGGGATGTACTCTGGAAAAGCGAATTGTATTTTTTCTCTTGTTTCTCCCAATTGCTATTGCTAGCCCAGGGGGCAGGGGCTGGAAAGCTGTAACAAAACTTAGAAGCTCCCGAGACTAAACATTACCCTCAATTTCCACTTGGACTGGCTTTTGAACTGATGGACATTGGGGGACTGCCTTTCTAGAATACTATCCTAAGAACTTTTTTTTTTTTTTAAGATTTTATTTCTTTATTTGCGAGAGAGAGAGCACGAGCGGGAGGAGGGGCAGAAGGAGAGGGAGAGAGAGAATCCTCCAGCAGACTCCCGGCTGAGCAGGGAGCCCGACATGGGGCTCGATCCCAGGACCCCAAGATCGAAGGCAGAGACCTAACTGACTGAACCACCCATGCGCCCCTTTCCTGAGAACTTTATAGAACATTGTAAGTGGTTACTGGCTTCCTTTGAGCTTAGTTCATAATGAAAGAGCCTAGGAATGTTAGTTGTTCTTTCTGTTGTCATCTGTGTATAGACTGTGTCTGTGAGCGTGGGTGAGCTCTGTGGATCGCCACATTTTACTTCAAAGATGGGGCCTGGGTCCCTAGTCCAGCAAGGCTAATCACATTTTCAGACCAGGAAGAGGCAAGAGAATTTCTTAACTTCAGCAGTTAGTGGAGACCTGTTACACCCTGCCCCACTGGATGGTGGGTAAGCTCCCTGGATTACAATGGCAGCTGCTGGGTTCTCGCTGCCGTGATTCATCTGTTCAGTCTTGTTTGCCTTGGATTTCAGCCACCCATGTTTCAGAAGGTGCTGAGCTGGCCACTGTTCTTGGCCCCAGAACACAGGTGTGACTGGTGCTATGTTAAGTGGTAGTGGCAATTATGGTTGCTGATTTGAAAGGAAGCTGAACACGCTGGCTTTCATCAGGCCAGCTTTGCTTGGCCCCATGCAACTTTTCACTTGGGCAAATGAGCTCTGAATTCTTGATTCAGCCAGACTCTTTCAAGGTGTTATGTTTCTGGGTTTGGATAACTAAACAAGACAACTCTGTGAAGCTGGGTACTACCCACAGTGTCCTTGCACTTGGTGTCTCTGAAGAGGGGTTGTTAAAGCACATAGAACCCCTTGCCCCAAGGGTTTAGATTTTGTTCGGTTCTGACTCCAGATTTTGCTCCGTTTAGCACCACCACAGCCTTTGTTCACTGTGCCATATTGGCAACAAAAAATCCGAGTTACATTTTCACTTTTGAAATGTAGGATGCATGTGGGTAGGATGTAATTAGCAAGCACTTCAGAATATATAGCGCTGTGCTGAGTACTATGAGGGGTACAAAACCAGAGACTTGGTAACTGTCCTGAGGAGGCTCCAAAACTGGTAGGGAAGTGGATGGTACACACACTTATAGACACAATAAAACAAAAATATACTTAAGCATGAAAATACTCATATAGACTGGAGTGCTATAGACACTACAGAAAGAATAGGTAATCGTGGACCTGTGTTTGCTGGAGAAGGCGTCGTTGGAATTTGAAGTGGCCTTGAGCAAAGAGTGTGGATTTAGATTGACAGGGAGAAGGAGAAAGGAGCCTAAGTCCAGGGGTAGCCTGAGCAGGGGCTTAGTGGCACGAATATGTGTGGCGTCCATGGTATTTTGCAAGTGGATGAGCTCTCTCCAAGGGAGTTATTAGAAAGGAAGAAGAGCAGATGGGAAAGGACAGAGCATTGGAGGACACCCAATCTGGTTGGGTAGACAGGATACGTGCATAAAAAAAGGTAAGTCAGACTGTGCAATTTAAAATATTAAAGGAAAATTCAAAGGGAAAAAGATAAGAAATACTTGACAACTGGACCTGAATAAGAGGTATAAACAGGTGTGCTTTGGGACTTCAGGGGAGGGAGGAAACACTCAAGGCAGGCTTTGTAGAAGACTGTGGAAGGGGACTAGGTCTTAGGAAGGGGGAGAGGCAGGAGAAAAAAGTGGATGGTGGATGAAGGGGGGCTCCAAGGCAAAGCTGAGTCCAGAAGGTCTCCAGCTACTTGGTGAAGAAGGAGATGGGTATTTGGCCAGGACTGGGGTCCTTAGACAAGACAAGAAGGTCTTGTAACTGTCATACTGGGGAAAGAAGCCAGGGAGCGGATGAAGGACAGATACCGGGACGACCAAGCACTTGCCAGGGCCAAGCTGTATTTGGATGGTGTGAGCCTGTGGTGGGCCAGGTCTGGGGGTTATGGGCCCTTCTCTGGTTGTGTTTTGGGATTCAAAAGGTCAGGATCGGGAGTAGGTGGGGCTGACCTGAAGGGAGGGTTTGAGAGACTCAAATCTCAGTTGCTAAAGAAAGCAGCATTTATTCAGCCGAGTACAAAGTTTAGTGAGCCTGGTGGTGGTGGTGGGTTTCTGGGGAATGGGAGGAGACTAGTGTGGAGGCGGAAGCAGACTTGTGCTGATGAGGTCCTGGGGAGACCTTGCTGACCAACATGGCAATGAGCTGAGAGGAAAAAGAAGGGAACCTGGAAGAAGATTCTTTAAGAAGAAAGCAGAGCATACGTGTTTTCTTTGACACGTCTCTACATAAAGGAAGTTAGGTTGAATCAGGTTGTCAACAGATGTGTGAATAATATGACAATGATAACTAATGTAGAAGATCTTTGAAGAGACCATTCTCCAAATTTCTTTAGATCTTCTTTGTTTTTTATCCAAACTGATTTTATGAAACTATTTCTGATAGATGTTAGAGGTGGAAAGAGCAGGGATTTAACCTAGTTTGGAAACTCAGTTCTATCATTTCCTAATTATGAGATCTTGGGCAACTTACCCAACCCCCTGCCCTTGATTTTTTCCCTCTGTAAAATGGGAATACAAACAATACTTTTCCCTGGGGCTGCAGTGAGGATAAATATTGGGTTCCAACAAATGGGGGCTCTTGTTATTTTACAATTAGAATTTCAGAGGAGTTTGTCTGTTTCAGTGTGGGTTGCTGTTTAACCCTGCTCATTTCCCCCTCCCAGTCTCCTTTCGCGCTCTCTCACTCCTCACTCACTCAGTAAACATGTCTACTTACATCTGTGATTTGGAATAGGTAACTGGAAGTAAGCCAGTATTTTATTTTCTTAATAAGTTGCAAACGATGCCACTTTTAAGCATAACAAGGGAAAAAGAGGGAATGAGACCTGTGAGTCGGGGCCGCTTGGCAAATCCCATCAGTCTTCATAGGCCAGCTGGGATCTTCCTCTTCTAGACTCACACCAACTCTGATGGCAGTCTCCTTCTACAGCGACTGAATCCTACAGCGACTGAGTCAGCGGTCACTGTGTGCTGAGTAATGCAGCCCTTTGCTGGGAGGGAAGTGGGCAGCACTGGGAAGGGACTCTGAGTGATGTTGGTGCTGTGGGAAACCGTGGAGGAATTCCACGAGCCCAACATATGGGTCAAAACCACGAAGTCCCTGAGTCGTGTTTCCAAATGTAGCTCACATCTGTGAAGTATATCAGGGAAAATTGTATGAGTCCAAGAAGGAAACAAGTTCAAATATATTTGGAAGATATTAAAGAAAGGGGAAAAAAAATTCTCCAAGGGGTCTGATCTCACCTTTCACTTTTTAGAGAAAACATTTGGTTCTCTGGTTACATCCCTGCTTGAAGTATATTAGCAATACTGTGTTCATTTGACAACAATGGTATTTCTTTCTTAGCGTTGTATGTGGCGTGAAGTTCTAGCTCCTAGTTCCTTGATGAGTTCTACTTCCTTGGCATAGAAAGTCTGTAACAGTCATCGGTTTGGCCAGGATTTTGTTTTCTCTAATTTAATTTGTCTAAAGCACAAGTGAAGACTCTGTGGGTTGAGGCCAAGAAATCATTCTTCATGTTTGCCTAACGCTTATTTCCTATAGATCTCAGATTCTTAGCTCATTGACAGACTAGTTGAGAGAACACAGAATTGTATTAAAACATAATCCTTACTCAAGTATTTCCATTGTGTGAATTTGACAAAGATGCCTAACTCACCTGTGTTGCCCCCAATTTCTTTGCTTCTATGACTCACCCTGGAAACTTCTTTACTTGAAGAAACAACCAAAATGAGTATGAAGTTTTGTTACATGAAAGTACTGTGGTATAAAACTTTTCCAGAGACAGACATTGCAAAAATTGCCCATCAGAGTATAATTTTGGTGCTTATGTTAAGTAGAAAGGGGAAGGGAAAGGTTGTTTATTAAAAGTTCAATATAGATGTCTCTTGCTATTTGACTGCTGGCCATTCCAAATTTGCCCTCTTGGAACTCAGCCAGCCATCTGATTTGGATAAATCCATCACTCTCTGAAATGTCAGTTCTTGTTTTCTGAAACTCAGGAACCGGATAGATTTCTTACTCTCCAAACTCACTTTCCAAACACTCGCTCTCAGAACCTAGGCGTCAAATAAATTTAGATAACAAGGGGCACTTCTCCCACTTCTTGCTTACCAGAAACCACCGATTTACTGTAGAAAAATTAGGAATGTACAAAGAAGACTAGAGATGAAAGACACAACGGCTCATTAACAGAGGTATAATCCTGAGTGCTCATTTCCTGAGAATGGCTTATGGCAGGGGGTGGGGAATACCCTTCCTTTGCTTCTCATTCTCCCCAGTTCAGAACCATTCCAAATCCATGGGCATTTCTAAAACACAGTTTGTTGATGGATCTACATGTTGGCTTGGATGACCCTTTGGATCTGGCCAGTGTGAACTGTGTGGGAGATTTTTCTGTAGGAGCTAGAAGGTGCTAGCCTTTTGCACTTGAGTCTGAATTAGGCCCCTGGGCCTTTTCTTGGTGATCAGTGTCTTGTTGCTCTTCTCAGGCATCACAGGACAGTCTGCTAGGCTGGTTTTTCAGGGTGACGTTTGTAGCCACAGGATCTGTGAAAGTGTGTGATCAATCATTGACAGTAACTCATTTCCCTACTGATATAGGCAAGGTCGAAAACATCTAGTTGAAATACAGTTTGAAACCTACGCACAAAGGAATTCAGGGATGAAAG
The DNA here is from genome assembly GCF_002201575.2 of Neomonachus schauinslandi. Lineage (NCBI taxonomy): Eukaryota > Metazoa > Chordata > Mammalia > Carnivora > Phocidae > Neomonachus > Neomonachus schauinslandi. The sequence continues at coordinate 133,490,757 of NC_058410.1, read as the reverse complement.
CGATGCAGAACTGATAGCACACATTGACCTAAAAAATACATTTTCCCCCAAGTGCTCAAAAAATAACCACCACTGCTGTCTGGTGTCCAACTGAGTATGTGAGCAAAACAAAGCCAGATGCAGTCCATTAACTTCCTGGCTTTCTTGTGCAACACTGCCAGGGCCAGTCTCCCCGCTGCACTGATTTTAAATGAGCTTTTCCAGCTTCATGTGCATTGCTTCTTCGGTTCTTCGGGCTGCAACCACAAGTGAAGGGGCAGGACGTGGAGTGTCTGGCCGAGTGCTAGGTAATATGGCCGTGGAGCAAAGGTGATTGTCGATGCTTTAGTTCTGCTGGTCTCCAGCCTTCTGACCACAAATGTTCATTGTGGATCTGATTCCCACCAAAGCAGCTCCTTTTGTAAACGTTTCCCTTGCTCGGCTTTGTGCAAGAGGACGTTGGTTCTGAGAGTTGCTCCATCCCTGGTTAGGGCTCAGGTCGCTGCTGATGGGGTATCTTTACGAGAATTAGAACAAGTCACCGCCTCCGAGCTGATAAGGCTTCTGGGCCGGGAGGCAGCTAGCATCATGGGTGGAGGCAAGGCGGTGTCCTCTCGCTGGGGAAGCCCTGCTCAAAGAGGACTTGACCTTAGCTCCGACGGGGCCCTTCGAATCCCACAGACTACACAGTCATCCACTGCCGCCCAGTTAGGGGCAACAGAGCACGTGGCTGGCGACACTCAGGGAGAATTTCTGATCACGCAGAGACACCTCTTTTGCCTGGAGCTTTGAGCACCCTGCCTACACACCCAAGCCTCGCTGTTCCTATGCACTCAGGGCAGAATGTAGGCTTCCCGGGCAAACAGAAGCCCAGTGAGAGAAATTAGTTACCTGGGGGATGACAGAAGCCAGCAGTCCTGCCAAGACCCGAACCCTGGTCTTTTAACTGGGTTCTATAAATCCCCCAGTGGGACATGACTTAGATTTAATTTAGTTTTTAAGTCTTGGCAAGCTGGATGCCGTGTGTTTGTGTAGACTTGCGCCATTTAAAAGGTTCTTGGAGTTTAGATCTTGCATGTAATTTGCTACATCAGCTTTGGGCAAAAATATTTGCTTTTTGGTCCTTTGTGGTTTAAGTTCCTTCTCAGCATTAACCTGGCATGTTAGAGAGAGCTGTGTTGTGGAACACAGCAGGGGCCCAGGGTTCAGGGCAGGACGAGCGAGGGAAGAGGGAAGGCTTATTACTAATGGCAGCTTTTCAGGCTGCAGGAGCTCGTAGACGATTTTCCCGGTTTGGTTGGTTGGTTGTTTATGTATTCTGGATATTACACAGTTGAGATTAGGAATCTGAAGGACTTCAAACAAAGCCCTTTAGATTTGGATGAAGGTTGGGAAAAGCTTTCTCCTGGTACCGTGGATTAAGTAAGAACATCACTGGGATGTTTGTCGTGCAAGTGACATTCACACTGTTGTGCTTGTCCCGACACCCCAACGTCTGGCCACCTTCAAGGTGAGCAGAACCAGGATGGATTATTCCGATCCGAATTGGCTGTCTTCTTGGACTCTCAGCCATTTCAGTGTTGGAGAGTGGGTTACTTGGGGATTAGATCTAATCACTAGATATTTTTTTGTGACAACAAGCAAGAGGCAGATATCATGCCCCCATCTCTTGAGGCGGATAGCTGAGGCAGGGCAAAGGAAGTCACTGGTTTAGTCATCCGATGAAATCTCAGAGCAGTATCTGGGCATCAGGGGGGACAGCCTGTGAAGATAAATCCTGTAGCTATACTGATTGCCAGCACTGTCTTCTCTTCCTTCTCTCCCTTTTTGAAACTAAGGCTAATACTCTTGTTTTGGTAGAAGTGAAACTCCTCCCCGTTCCGGCACCACCGCCCGCCTCTCAACTGAATTTTCTTTTCTTTTTTTAAGATTTTATTTATTTATTTGAGAACGAGAGCATGAGGGGGGAGGGGCAGAGGGAGAGGGAGGAGCAGACTCCTCACTGAGCAGGGAGCCCCATGTAGGGGTTCGATCCCAGGACCCTGGGCAGAAGGCAGATGCCTAACCGGCTGAGCCACCCGGGCACCCCTCAACTGAATTTTCAGCTCCCGTGCATGTACCCTGGAGTCACAGAGTTCAGCTCACCTAGGTTCTAACGTCCGCGTGGAAGGCAAGGAGCTATTATATTTTTAAAAATCCACCCTTAAAAAAAGTCTTCGTTTGCCTGTTTTGTGTAGTTTACAGCATTGGTATGCAGAGTATATATAAAAATACGTACACAGTTAAGACTATGTAAGCAACATTTAATTTTTCAGTGCCAAATCTTTACACATTAGCATCTCGGCAACAGGCTTTGAGAGATAAGCAGGAGCGAAGATTGATTTAGGGCAGAGTAGATACACATCTCTCATCTCTGGCTCACTCCAGAGCATCATCTCACGGTGGGAAATGGTAGGTAAAATTGCCTGTGTTATTGGAAAATTTTCCCTCTCTCTCCCTACCCCCCACCCTGTGGGTCCCCCTCTATTTCCCCCCTAAATGGATAAAATTGAATTTGTATACGATAAATATGCATGTGATATCATTTTACTGTAGGTGACAGAAATGCCAGCCGGGGGTCAATGAATGTCACTGTGGAATAAAAGAAAAAGAAAAAGGAAAGCTTGTCCCTTCCCAGTTCATTAGCAGGAAACCACACTGATGGATTTTATGTTTTTGTTGGAAGGATCAGACTATCATCGGAGTATGGGTTTACAGCTCATGTTAACTTAGTAGTTTACATGGGGATGCTACATTGTTTAAGCCGACCAGATCAATGTCCTTTTGGAAAAACACAGCTAGTGTTCTATTCGGGGATGCCTTGCACCGGGGAAGCCAGGGTTATGAGCAAGTGTAGCACACGTTAGGAAGCATCTAGAGAAGAATTCTGGAACGTACACAGCTGAGTGCTGTATGACATGGTCTTTACTTCTATACATCATTTTATCAGACCATTTGTCAGTAGCTTTCCTCTCAGCTCCTCCAAAGCAACAATACTTTACAGCAACGTGTGATGGCGGCAGGTGGGGTGGAGAAATTCAAAGAAGTCACAGACCAAGAGAGAGCCTATTCTGGAAAAATCATCTCTGAAGCTAGCTCCAGGGCCATCTGGGTTGGTTAATTGTCTGTTTCCTCTCGTTTGCTTTTCTCATTTTCTTCTGCTCTGTTTTATATTGCCTGGGCTGACCCCTATCGACTGTGTTCCCAGACTCTCCCGCCAGGTGTCTTACAGCCAGGTTTGGCCAACAAGAGTCTTCAGAAGATAGGAGAAAGGTAGAAGCTGAGGTCTTTCTCTGTCTCATTTTCTCCCTGGGATGGTGCATTTGGAAGTACCTGGGTCTCATTGGCAGTTGTAACTCTTAAAGCAATCTCCCCTGCTGGACCTCCCCAGCCCTGGGCACCAGTAACAGCGCTTCTCCCATTATTTCCTCAGCCCCGGAAAGAGTAGTGGCTACCCGCCCCTGCTAATCCCTGGGTTGCTTTGCCATTCCTTTTGGATTTGCCTCTTAGCTCTTCCAACATCTTTGTGACAAGATCCCCATATTAACATTTCTGTGTTGAACTACCTGATTTAGACTGTGTTCGTTGTTGTGTTCAGTTTGGTTTGCTTGCTCTTACAGACCCTGAGAAATGCCGATCCATGCTCTAGCCTCCATCTTGGATTTTTTCTCAGACTCATGGTTTGCCCTCAGGTCTGACCTTAAATTTAACCAACCTGTGGCTCCTCACATTTATCTTAGCATTGTTTTCTGGCCTCAATCTTTTTTTTCTTTCCTTTTTTTTTTTTAAGATTTATTAATTTATTTTAGAGACACAGAGCACGCACTTGAGTGGGGGAAGGGCAGAAGGAAAGGGAGAGAGAGAATCTCAAGTAGACTCCCTGCTGAGCATGAAGCCGGACGTGGAGCTTGATCTCATGACCCCGAGATCATGACCTGAGCCAAAATCAAGAGTCAGATGCTTGAGCCACTGAGCCACCCAGGCACCCCTCTGGCCTCAATCTTGATGCTTTGTTCTTATGTTTTAGATTCCTCCTCCATACCTCCATCTTTGCTGGCACAAGACATTGTCTCAAATGTGGTACCCTGGATTTACAACCAGAAGGACCTTCAGATATTTAATCCAACTCCCTATTTTCACCAGGGAGAGCACCAATGCTTAGAATAGTTAATGACTTCCCCAAGGTCACCAAGTTAATGGTGGGGAGTGGGGAGGGAAAGGAAGGTTCACATTCATGTCTAGATAAACTTTGTATTATCTTATTAACTATAACATGTGACAGGGATTGGAGACATAAAGATTGAAATACCTACTACCTCACGACCTTCCTCATTGCCTCGCTTTTGCCTTCAAGCATACATTTTGCACTGAGTGGGCAGAAATATTAATTAATCAGTTCAACTCATATGTATTGATTGTCACTAAGGGCAAGGCTCAATGCTGAATGCTTCGGGAAGGACACATATGAATAGGAAATGACCCCTATCCTCAAGAAACTGACTCTCTATGAAGGCGTAGGATACATATACAAATGATTTATATGTCTGTCATGGATGTCTTGTTTGTCTATACAGGATAAAAAGCTATAAGCTTCATAAGAGGGATGAAAATACAGTATGATTGGATGTTGAGCAGAGAGAAAGTTGCTTCTGGCTGAGCAGTATCAATGAAGCAGGTAGTATTTAAAACGGACTGAAAAGCACAGATAATATTTGACCACATAGAGCTGGTGGGAACTATTCGGGAGTGATCAAAAGCAAGTAAGGAGACAGTGAGTGGTTCAGCATTGCCGGAAAACTTTGTGCCCTTAGGAGGCATAATAATAATAATAATTTTGGTAACAACGTCAATCATGGCTAACATTTAATGGATTCATACCATGTAGCAAACACTGTGCTGTTTCATGTGCTTTATCTGAAAAAATGAGATGGATATGGGTATTTCTATCTTGCAGCTGGGGAAACTGAGGCTCAGAGAGATTTAATAACTTGTGTGTGTATGTTTGAGCTGTGGTTTAATATATTATGTGTTTTCTTTTTTTTTTTTTTTTAAAGATTTTATTTATTTATTCATGAGAGACAGAGAGAGAGAGGCAGAGGGAGAAGCAGGCTCCCAAGGAGCAGGGAGCCCGATGTGGGACTCAATCCCAGGACCCTGGGATCATGACCTGAGCTGAAGGCAGACGCTTAACCATCTGAGCCAACCAGGTGCCCTATATTATGTGTTTTATACCAATAAATTTAACATGGATGAAGTGAAGATAAAAATATTTCAGAAACATAATTTTTATTTATTAGCAGTTCACAAAACCATTTTTGCCTTCACAAAAAAGAAGCTTTTAAATATTTATCACTGGGGCACCTGTCTGGCTCAGTCGGTAAAGCATGCGACTCTTGATCTCAGGGTTGTGAGTTCAAGCTCCACATTGGGTATAGAGATGACTTAAAAATAAAATCATAAAAAAAAATGTATCATTAAGCTTAATAATGTTTTATAAATCCTGACTGGGTTTCACATAACTTGAAACCTAGTTTAAAACATTGTAGATGTTTGGTTTCTAGCTCTGCATGCTTTTCTTTGAATTTCTTGCTTACATGCTGATTTTCTATTGTCACTAAGTAATAACCTAAGTCGTAAGAGTTGCTTAGGGCAAGGTTCACCATTAATGATTGTGGGTGTACTTCCTTATTTTAAATCAATTAAAAAACAATCTTAGGGTTTTTTCTTGGTTGACCTTTTGAAAGTGAAATCTTCTACGTTCTTCACTGAGTAATGGGACTGATGAAGAGCACGTCCAAGTACAGACTCCACCATTTTCTCACTGCTCACTTGGGTTTGTGTTAGTTGTAGGATTTCCAGTCTGGGGTTCTTTCTACAGCTTTTTCAATGATTTAAGGGTTAATTTAGTCAAAATTACATATTGTAATGCATACAGTCTCTGTCACATAGCCAGGCACAAGAAAATAGCTAAATGCTCTAAAACGTTGAAAGCAACCAAAAGGCTGAGGAGAGATACTGTTCTCAACCTCCTCAGGAAGCCTCACGTAGCCTGAGTGTTGCAGATCAGGTGACAATTCTAGGTGAATCTGGATATGACACGTTTGGTAAGCTTAATTAATTCGTTTTGAAATAAAAACACATAATAATATCCTGATGGTCTGAATTACTCCAGAATTCTATTAGCATCAAATCATCAAAACTGTATCCTTGCCCATTTTTTTTAAAGATTTTATTTATTTATTTGAGAGTGTGCACGAGCGGCAGGGAGGGGCAGAGGGAGAGGGAGAAACAGGCTCCCCGTTGAGCAGGGAACCTGATGCAGGACTCGATCTCAGGACCCTGAGATCATGACTTGAGCCGAAGGCAGACGCTTAACTGACCGAGCCACCCAGGCGCCCCCCTTGCCTATTTCTTTATATGGCTTGGGCTTCTGGAGAAAAATATGAAAGAAGGCAGGGACAAAAGTCTTCGGATAATGTTATTTCCTCTAAAAAAATCTGAGGTGGGACTCAAAATCCCTAAAAACATTCTCCCGGGCTTCTTTTGGGTATGAGTGACTAAATGCTGCTTTAGCTGAGAGGAATGTGTATTTTACATGTATAAATATTCATTATTTCTGTATATTAGGGTTGAAGAACTCAAACATTTATAGGAAATTAAATCCTATTTTTATTATAACTCCCCTCCTTAGAGTGGCTAGCCCTGACATTTAAATTGGAATCCACTTCTTTCTTCTTTCTGTTGACCAAAGTAATACTGGAAAAATCCAGGAATGATCTGTTTACCAAAGTGATATCATCTATATCCAAGCACACTAAACCAAACCCCAAAGCCTCGTGGATGAAATATCTACCTCCCGTGTTCAGGCCAGCAGGTCCAATTCCTGCTGGGATGGTAGTTTTTTTCAATTAAATTCCCATTAACTTTTCGCCTCTGTGTCATTAGACACTAATTCTTGTGTGCAGCAAAGATGAAAGAGTAAAAAAGAAATATCTGATTCGTGCATCGCGTTGCTGACAAGTGAAATACGATGATGACAACTTTTTAATGTGGTAGATAGGGAAGCCAGCGAGGGGACAATTCTTTTAGACTGGACTCTGGCCATGGGGGAGGAGTATGGCAGTTGCAGCTCGGAAGGCAATTTGGAAGATAGGGATCACACAGTGGCAACGTGCAGGATCTAAACGCTGGGGAGCGAGGGAGGAGAGCATAGGCTTCTGCAAGCCCAGGACACTGGAGTGGGGCAGGACATGAATGGCCCCCCAGGAGAAGGAGAGGACAGGAGGGGTGCTGGTAGTTTGGGAAGCTGTTGCAAAGGGGGAAAGAGAAACCTCATCACTAAAGAAAAGAAGAAATTGGAACTGCAGGGGTGACCCACTTGGTTAAGATATGTATTCGTCAATGATCTAAAGCTCAAGCAATGCTGTGTAAAGCATCTAGAAGAGTCATTGTCACAGAGGGACAAAAGAACAGGGGGTGCCTTTGGGCTCATGCACAGAAAGGCTTCTCAAGGGCAGGTAAAGACAGTGAGAAATGCACAGAGGACACAACAACAATTTTACAAGGAAGAAGGTTAAAAAAAAAAAAAAGACAAAAATCAACCAACCCCAAATCAAAAGATATTGTTGCCAATTGTTGGTGAGAAATAGTAATACTTGATGCTCAGGAAGGCTGGCTTGAGAAGACTTTCAAAGAAGTGTCCATGTTCTTTCAAGTGCTCATGGAAATAAGAGTGAAGGGTTTTGAGAGTTCCATTACACAGATGTAACCAAACAGGCTTAGACACAGAACTTAAAAAAAAAAAATAGAAGCAAAAGAGGTTAAGGATACTTTATTCACTGGGGCTTCTCTGGATCTATATTTGGGGTGTCTAAAGGGTTGGATGATCAAACTTTCACTTTACTCCATGTTTTATTTGAGAATATAAAGTGAAACACAAACAAATATATATGCACACACTGATATATGTCCAGATATGTATATACGCAGCCTACATGTATTTGTATATATGACATAGAATCAACTTTTAAATCCCATGTAAAGCCTACTATTTATTGAGTGTTTAGAGTTCCACGCACTGTTTTAAACATTGTACATCTTGGTTATTCTCCACTGTTATTCTATTGGACATATAGTTTATTTCCCCCCATTTTTACGATGAGAAAACTAAGGCATAGAAGTTCAAGTGTGAGGTCATAGGGTGTGTCTGTGGTAGAGCTGGGACCGGGAACCAGGCATTCCAACTCGAGAGCCTGTGTTCGTAACCACAACTCCATGGAATAGCAGTTAGTAGTAAGAACATTGTATCTGGAGTAGGTTTAACACTTAATTTAAATATGGCTTTGCACGATGCTCTGAGAATATTTACTTCGAAATAAAAAAGTGGAATTCAAACTGAAATAAGATGAAAAGGCTAAAGTGATTCAAGGGGAACTCTTTCCTACTTGACTGCTGGAAAGAAACCACATCACTTCTCTGAAGGACGCAAAATTCCAGTTTAAAGTAAAATAGGCTTATCTCAGCCCCCTAAGCCATTGTGTTAGTTAGGAATGCATTTGGCCCCAAGTAATGCAAAAATCCAGCTCACAGTACCTTAAACGAATGAGGGTTTATTTTTCTCATGCAGCAGGCAGTCTTGAGCGAGGGAGTTACGGTGTTGGTTTACCTGCTCAACATGCTCGGAGTTGGAGTCTGCATGCTTTTGGTCTTTCCTCCGTGGTTGCGATAAGGCAATCTTACCTCCAAATGTTCAAGGCAGGCAACACCAACCATGTCTGCCTCTATCAGGAAGACATTTCTTCTTAAAGGACCCTGTGCCCTTCCCGCCCACCTCCACCCTCTAGGGACTTGGCTGGGACAGCATCACTACTGTTGGACCTGTTGCAGAACAGGCTGGGAATATATTTGGGCCTCAAGGAAGAAGGAAGTTGGATATAGTTGCTGAGTAGCTCATGGATGGAGTTTGTCTTAGCATCTCAATAGACCTTACTTAAGAAACAGCCTGAATTACAGAACAGTGTAACAGATAATCAAATAACTTTCAACTTCATGCTATTAGTCAAACTGAGCTAAATCACGTATTTTTCTTTTATAACCCTTTTAGAATAGGCGATTTGATCTCTTAAACATTTGGCTCTAAAATCTTACTTAAAAATAATCATTTTCATTGTCATGGAGAAATGACTTCTTAAGCAATGGGGAGCTTCACTTTAGATCCTGCCCAAATGATCTCAAATTCCAAAATGTTGGATTCCAAACTGGTGAGATATTACTGTACCCCACCTGCATCTATGTTCACTTGGATGAGACGTACAGAGCAGACCTCAGATAAAATAATTTTTTTTATGGAACTTTAAAAAAAGGTAGCATCAACTATTACCTGTATCATTTTTACTCACTAGTATGCATTCTTGGAAATACAAAATGCATTTAACACAGAATTCTGCTGTCTAATTTCAAATAGGAAAACGAACATGTATGGAAAATTATGTTTCTACAAAAATTCAATCGGTAAAATAAGAAGAAAAGTTGAAATAAGTTGTGGAAAACAGCAAATAATGCTTTTTTAAGGGTAATTAATAATGAAGAGGATGGGGAACATGGCATCCAACTGTTGATGGGGTGTTCTTTTTGGGAGGCAGGTTATGGGGCGAGAGGCCACATATTTATCATCCCTATGGGGACAGATAGAAAATGAAAGGCACACTGTTAATAATTATGCCAGGATGAAAGTCATATGCTGGCAAGGTGTCAGGCAAGGTCACCTTGATGGCACTTGGGTTTGAATCCAGGCTCTAAAGTTCTGGATTCATTAATTATCAGAAACTTTCATGATATCATGTTTTTCTGAAATGTTTCATTTTGCCCAGTTTCATATTACATGTGCAATTTTTAAAAAGTCAATAAACATTTAAAAAAATATGGATAATGTGACACTTGTGCTTTAAACACATTCAGAAACTAAAAACCATTTTGGTTTTTAATCAGTGTTACCACTTCTTGAAGCAAAGTGTCAGTTGATGGCAGTTTTAGCCCTCTACTTTTATAGCTTATTTTCAGTCATTCACTCAATTTGAGTAATATTTATTAAACCCATATTGTACATCAGATATTATATTACTGTTTCCCTTAATTATTATTTTTTTTACAGCTCAAGATGGGGGGAGGGGCAGAGGGAGAGGGAGAGAGAGAACCCCAACCAGACTCCCTGCTGAGCATAGAGCCCCATGTGGGGCTCATTCTCACCACCCTGAGATCATGACCTGAGCCAAAATCAAGAGTAGGATGCCTAAACGACTGAGTCACCCAGACGCTCCTCTGTTAAAATTCTTATAATGACCCTGTGGTGTAAGAGTTTTTAGTCCAACTTAAAAAAAAAAAATTACCCACAAATCACATGGACGGTAAGTCACAGAGCGTGTATTCAAACCCAAGTCCAGTGCTTTTCCCCTTATTTTAATGGCTATTTTGAGTATCATTCAATATAGGTTATCTTCACTCTTTTAAATATGGTCTTAAAATACGTGCTGCATTCTTAAGTGTGTTTCTGATTATATTTCAGGGCCAAATTATTTTCCATAGGAATGCACCTCTAATTTTATAATGATATCAGTGGGAAAATAAAAGAGGCTGTATGGAATTTTATTCTCCTGCCAGCTCCATGGGAGGGATATAAAAATTATAAGCGTAGGACTTGAAGACAGAAAAAAATTAGCAATACCATAGCACTATTGTTATCAGTGTAAGATATGGAGAAGTAGGGAAATACCTTTATTTCTCATTAGATGTCAAGAACCCTGACCTTTGTCACCATAGAGTTCATTGTAAAGTAGAGGCGATATAAGATAGGCAAGAGTCTTGTTCTGACTCAGGTCCCAGAGATACTGCTGTAAGTGACCTAACTTATGAAGAAAGCACAATGTGAGATTTTATGATGAGGATCCCATGTCTTTTTTACACATTCAGATATAAAATAATTAAAGAAATAGTTCAGGTAATATATCCAGTCTTCAACTAAAGATGCCAGAACAAATAGCAGCTGTGTTGCCATATACAAAAACATTGCACAACTGTTCCAGAGAGGAGGCAAGGGTAAATTACGCTGATAAGCTAAGAAGTGGTACTAGTATTCATGCCTTTTCTTTTGGCCATCCGTCTCGAGTTCTCCATTACGCGCTCCTTTGAAATGATTCTACTGAAAAATGCAAAATAGCTCAATCCATTCATGTTCCCTAAGTTGCCTTAAAATAAAACACCAAAGCCGTAATTTGCTAATCATATTTCATCATTCCTGACAATCACTGCATAGAGTCATGGTTGGCGAAATTGCTGAACGTTCGCGTGGCTGTTATTGTATGAAGATGGCCCATTTTGGCAATGGAAAATGTGTTGATCAAGAGCAATTCATAGCAGTGCAGATTCCATACAGAAATGTAGGTCCTGGTAGAGGTTATTTTTATCCTATAGCAACTCTCAATTTTCTATGGCAACAATAAAAAGTATTGACCTAGATGTTCAAAAACAGTGGCTAATCCACCTAGTTAGGTAAAGGCCATGGGAGTTGGATAACAAGGACACGCTTCCTTTTATGTGAGTCAGAGGGTGGGTCTAATTCGAGTGGAAAATGTCTCTGTTGCTGACTTAGCAATGGTCTAACTGACTGGCGTTATCGCTGAGCAGTCGGGGCCATGTGACTCACGGGACATGTCTAAGCTATGATGCTGATGATGTGGTTGGGTATCACCAAGAATCCATTCCCTTAGTCAGAAGAATAAGTGATCTTTATGAGCCAAACCATTTTGCTGAATGTTCCAAAAACATGTAATGCATTTCATTTAATTTCTTAACAACCTTAAGAGGTGGGTATTATTATTTCAATATTATGAAGGAGGGAGCTAAGGCTCAGAGAGGTTAAAATCATTTGCTAAAGTCCTACAATGAATAAATGGCTGAACTAAGCCTGATTTTAGGTCACTGGTCTCCAAGTTCATTGTTGTCTTCTTTAGACTACACTGCTTCTCTGTAGCTGGGTATGCAAAAGAACACCTTCAGGTTGGATGATAGGCTCAAAGGAAGTCAGCAGATGTAAGTCTAAGTTAGATTATCAGCCACGAAGGAGAATAGGGTCAATGATCTTTGGGTCAACCAGTAGTCTGTGTCTCATTCCAGAGTTCCTATACAAAGTGTGAGCTCTTTGTGGTAGCTTTTCCAAACTTCTCGCTAGGGGTTCATACCTGGCCTTTCCCAACTGTCCACAAGCTCACCAGTGCAGCAAACCCCTAAGCCCCCACCGTGGTGTGGGAGACTCACTTGTCACGCAAAGAAGTAATGAATGAAACACGAGCCTCTCCTGACAGAGAAGCCTTACTGTAATCCCTCTGCCATGACATATTCTCTTCCAGAGTTTGTCTCATCTTTGCCCTTACTTGCTGAGGAGCCTGAGCCAGCCCCCTTTACCCATCTAAGCCTTGCTGAAAAATAGCCAGCTTTATAAGTGTCATGTGGGAGACAAGTGGGATGGTGCAAATAAGAGCTGTCCGGACATTATCAAACGCTCTCCAGACTTAAGATGCCAGGTACCGCCACCTCCTTCTTATGGGGCCAATTACCCTGCAGATACGCACTTCCCACCGAGTTGCTAAAATATATCAAGATGAAGTAACATTAGGATCTGAAAGTATTTGAGGCATTCTAATTCCAGTGACCATGAAATTCTTGCCTTGGGGGAGCAGGGACTCTCTATTCTTTGCTTTCACAGTGTCTTGTATCTGCCTTGCTTGTGGAACCGACCCCACCCATTGTGAATGTCTGTTTACATGTCTGTTTCCTCTCAAGAACAAGGAGCCGGTCCTAGCCTTCTTTTTTATCCACCCCGCTGAACATCCAACCTGCACCCAACAAACACTCAATAAGTGTTTCATAACGCGGGTGATATTTACTGAGCATTTACTCTGTGCCACTGATGTAAGCACCTTGCACCTGTCAATCCATTTCATCCTCACAACAATAAAATTATCCCCATCTTATCGATTGGAGAACCAAAGTTCAAGGATATTAAGTAACCTGCCTGAAGTCATGTAGCTCGTTGAGTGGTAGATCTGGGATCTCGGATGCGAAGCTAGGTCTTCTGATTAGAGGCAGCTCTTAACTGCTATATTTTCCTGCCTTTAAAACATTAATACCCATTGTAGAAAACTCAGACAGCAAAAGCAAAACATAGCTAAGAGAAAAAAAAATATTCCTTTTATTATTTTATATATAAACATAATTCCACCCCATAGAGGTAACTATACTTAGCATTTTCCCTCATCCTGTGGGTGGTATTTTTGTATAGTTGTGTTTATACTGTACATGATGTTTTAACTATTTTTTTACTTTTACCATCTTACAATCATTTTAATGATAAAAATATCTTTGCGTACACTGAGAGGATTATCTTTTACCCAAATATTCCCCCGTAATTGGGCCCTATATCTTCCCTTTCTGTTTTCAGTGATTCTGTGATTACCACTTAGGTTCACAGATCTTTTGTCTGGGTTGTATTTTTGTGTGGCTCGCAGAGAAGGATATTCCTGAGATTTCTGATGCACACTGCCCAAACTGCCTGCTGCAAACATGTTACTGGTGACCCCCCCAGCGGTAGGATCTGAACAGGCCTTAGATGTTGGGCAGAAGGTTTTGAAGGAGAGGAGTGCAGAGAGCGGAGGATTCTGAGGAAGGAGACAGCATGAGGAAGCAGTGAGTTGCCTACTTCAAAGTGTTCAGCGGAGCTGGCCTTTCACCCACTTGGAGGAAATGGAAAGAAGCGAAAGCTGCCTGAAGAGGAGGTGGAGTCTCATTGTCTCCGGCGGCACCTCCATCATCTGAGGGTCTGAACAGCCCCTTTCTTGCTAAGTGTGGTCAGCCTTTGGGCCTTAGTTCATCAGCGGGACGATGATTTTGTCTTACATTTGGCCGAAGAATAATGAAGCACATTTCAAAGGCAAAGCAGCCCATCCAGAAAATATTCTTAAGAGTTGTCACTCCTTCTGTGTGTGTGTGTGTGTGTGCGTATGCACGTGTGTGTGCATGTACGTGTGTGTATGCGGGACGGTGGGAGGGGGCCAGTTAGCAAACAGTAACCATTATGAGAAATCAACTGATCAAAGGAATTGACTCTTGCTATTTTTGCGGGTTTTCTGGGCTTCTTTTTGTTGGGTTGGGCACACCGCAGTGAATTCAGAGCACCATGCTGAGGCCTTTTCATTAATACCTGGGAGGCTGTCTCTAGCCTATGGCGCTTCGGTAGAGGAATTAGAAATATATAATTCACCAACTGTCTAACCTCATATCTTGTACGATCCCAGTTTTAATTATCCAAGAAAAGCATTTACTTTTCCCTGCCTTTATCCTGTGCTTGGAGTGGGTCTCTTGGCTTTCCTCATCTTTTCCCTCCCTCCTTCTTCTGTTCTCTTTAACTCTCTAGCAATTATGTCTTGACTGCAGGGCACTCATATTTCCATTCCGGGGCTTCATTTTTATTGTTTGTCTTCACAATCACTATATTCACCTGTTTCTAGCTCGTTTTTTTTTTTTTCCTAAGATTTTATTTCTTTATTTGACAGAGAGAAAGAGAGCACTAGCAGGGGGAGTGGCAGGCAGAGGGAGAGAGAGAAGCAGGATCCCTGCAGAGCAAGGGAAGCCTGATGCGGGGCTCGATCCCAGGACTCCAGAATCATGACCTGAGCCGAAGGCAGTCGCTTAACCAACTGAGCCACCCAGGCGCCCTTCGTTTTGTTTTTTTTTTTTAAATCCCGATGGCCCAGTATGCTTTGCTTACCTTGGTCAGCAAGAGGGAAATGACCATCATCAGGGTCAGGGCAGCTGACTTGGCCACAGCAGCGATAGAGGCTATTTGCAGTAACGACATTGTATCCTTTGACAAAAAGAATAAGAATCTGTGGGAGACAACTGGGAACCTTTACCTTGGGCATGTGAAAGCTTTTATATTGGCGAGAAGCATCGTTATTAAAACCATGGGTTTCAGAATCAGATAAACCTAAATTGAGGGCTGGCTCTCCTTAATAGCTTACGAACTTGGCAATGTTTTCTGCCTCTCAGTGGCTTCATCGGTGAAATGGGTATAATCACATTTACCCCATAGGGTGGCTACAGGACTTTGATGAGATAAATCACGTAGACCACTCAGCACGAGGCCTGGCCTGTGTGCTTCATACATGTTGGCTGCCATTACTTTGATAGTTATTCTTATCATCGCTATTATTTGCTTGACTTATAAAACGTCTTACTAGCAAGGACTGCTTTTTTTCTTTCTAAATGTAGCCTCTATTTTTCTGATAATCTCGACAGGTGAAAGGGAGGGGATATCCTTTCCCACAATAGTTAATTGTGATAAGAATTGCACGTTTGATGTATTTCTCCTCCTTTTGTAATTGTTTGGGAAACAGCTGTCTGTTTCCGTGGCTCGACCAGTAGTGTTTGATTATGAGGTTAACTGATCCCTAAATGGATAGGGAGGTACACGGAGACACCAGAGAAAATATTTATGAAGAAGAAAGCATCTCAGACATAAATATGTATCTAGCTTATCACAGAGTTGTTCAAACCAGCGTTTTGCACTGCCACCCGGATGCATGGCTGAGAGCTGGCTGGTACATTTTCGCTCCCACATACTCTCTCCTAAGGTGCCTACTCTAAAAACAATAAAATATTAATAATAAAAAAAGGGCCTTCCTGAAGATGCAATGTGTTACGACAAGTTGTAGGGCATTAACAGCAATTCTGAGAAATGTAATTTGAGACCTATATTTTCAAAAAAGCCTGCCCCAAATCTATGGCATGCTTGATACAGATCTGCTGCCGTGGTCGAACGTGTCTCCTCGAATTTTTCCTCTCATTGCTCCAGTTCACGTGCACAATTTTTTCTTTACCTTTCCTTCCATGATCAATTTCCCCCTGGCACAGAGCATCAAATCTCTCAAAGGCTGCTTTCTGAATACTTGCAAAACCTTCCCTCTTCCTCTTCTGTATTCGAGAGGGAAGGGTGAAAAACAAGAAGACTTTAAAGTCAGCAAGTCATTTTTCTGTGTGTGGGTGTTTTAATCCTCTGGAACGAAGACCTTCATAAAGACAAAAAGACCTTAATTCTTAGGACTTCTGGATCTTGCACCATTTTAATACCTTGACAACCCATCCACTTGGGCTTTCTCCTCGTGTGATGAGCTCAGTAGGGGACAATAAACCCACTTGGTGAGAGCCCAGAGCCCAGAGCCCAGGAAATCTGGTGTCTGATTTCCACGTGGGCAAGTGTTCTTGCCGGCTCCAGCCATCACAGCCCAGAGAGATCCTGGTTAGGAGCAGGACCCGAGAGTGTAAGCGGGTCTCATAAAATCATCCCTCCCCACGTGCTACGTCCACCCCCAAGAAGGATGACTGAAAAGTGCTTGTCCTTAAGTGGTAGCGAAATTAGTTCATTTTTGTATGCAGCTGTTAGTGGGATGGGATGGAAATAATTACAGTTTTTTAAAAGATTTTTATTTATTTATTTGAGAGCAAGGGAGAGAGAGCACGAGTGGGGTTGGAGGGGGTGAGGCAGAGGGAGAAGCAGGCTTCCCGCGGAGCAGGGAGCCCGATGCGGGGCTCGATCCCAGGACCCAGAGATCATGACCTGAGCAGAAGGCAGATGCTTAACTGACTGAGCCACCCAGGTGCCCCAAATAATTGCAATTTTTATAAACCCATCCACTGCTAATTTTTGAATGTTTGGTGGTGGGGGTGGTACAATTCGTCTTGTGGGTGAGAAATTCTGGGGAAAATGACTTGTTGGGACAGTTTATAGAAAAAAGAGAAGACATTTCAGACTCAGTATTCACAGAGTGTGGTTTGGCAGGAGAGAGCTAAGATGTTCTGCATTTAAAAAAAAACAAAAACAGGTCTTGGGTAATTAGTTGCCCCTCCTTATTTGATGGTTAGAGGCGGGAAAATTTGAAGAGTCTGTTGGATAGTAATATTATCTCTCCTTTATTTACATTTATTTACTCAGTACTTTATTGAGTGATTACTATGTCTCAGGGGCTGTTCTAACTTTCCTGTGTGTTGACTCACTGAATGCTCACAACTGTGGTAGGTGGGTGTTATTGTACGTGTGCAAATGAACATGAACTTCACATAACATAAAATTAACCTTTTGAAAGTAAACAATTCAGTGACATTCAATGCATTCACAATGTTGTGCAACCTCAACTTTGATCTAGTTCCAGAACATCTTGATCACCTCGAAAGAAAATCCTGTATCCATTTATATTCGTTTTCTAGGGCTTCGGTAACAAAGTACCACACACTGGGGGGCTTAAAGCAATAGAAGTGTATTGTCTCACAGTTCAGTGGCTAGAAGTCTGAAATCAAAGTGTCGGCAGAGCTATGTTCCTTCTGACACTCGGAGTAGGATCCTTCCTTGCCTCAGTCCATTCTCTGCCTCCACCTTCAGAAGCTGTTCTTCCCATGTGTCTGCACATTGTCCTTCCTCTACCTGTCTCCGTACCCAAATCCCCCCTTTTATAAGGACGTCAGTCATATGTTGGATTCGGTGCCATCCTAATCACCTTGTTTTAAATTGATTACCTCTGTAAAAACCCCCTTTCCAAATAAGGTTAATTCTGAGGTACTTGGGGGTTAAGACCTCAATATATCTTTTTAGGGGAACACGATTTAACCTATAATACCCATTAAGAAGTGATTGGTCATTTCCCTGCCATTCCCACTGCCCCTGCCCCCCCCCCCCCCGGCCCCTGGCAGCCACCGATCTGCTTCCTGTTACTATGGATTTACCCACTCTGGACATTTCATATAAGCGAAATCATATAATATGTGAACTTTCATGTCCAGCTTCTTTGACGTAGCATCATGGTTTTGAGGTTCATTCATGTTATAGCGTGTATCAATACCTATTTCTTTTTATGACTGAATAATGTTACACTTGTTTTCCAAATGAGGATACTGAGGCACATAAAGGGTAAATGATGCATCCAAGATCACACAAAGAAGAGGTATCAGAGATGGGACTTGAACCTGGAAAGACTATTTGCAAAGCTCATATGTCCTTAAGGAACACTTCCTTTAAGGAGCACAGAGAGAAAAGCAGTGCAAGGAGTGTCAGCCAGAGACAAGGAGAGGGAGATGGCGCGCGTGACACTCCCCAGTGGCAGGGAGGTGTCCAAGGGCGTCCTAAGCGTGTATTCAGTTTCAAGTTGTTTCTTCTTTCCTGCTGTGCCACCTTCTCCATTCTTTCCAAACCTTCAGTAAACTTTTCCTCATTTGGCTATTTTGTATGAAGTACGCATTGAAGAACTAATGAAGGGTAGCCTCCGGAGTGGAGACAGGAGTTTGCAATAAAAAATGACCTGATGGGACGCCTGGGTGGCTCAGTCGGTTAAGCGTCTGCCTTCGGCTCAGGTCATGATCCCAGGGTCCTGGGATCGAGTCCCGCATCGGGCTCCCTGCTCCGTGGGGAGCCTGCTTCTCCCTCTGCCTCTGCCTCTCTCTCTCTATCTCTCATGAATAAATAAATAAAATCTTAAAAAAAAAATAAAAAAAATAAATAAAAAATGACCTGGAAAATGCAAGCCCTGGACATTTTATGAATTCGAGGATGTCTGACTAAGCTATGTTATCCAAGAATTAAGGGAAAGTAGGTTCTCAGAGAACTACAGGATTTGGGGACAGGCCCACGTAGCTTTGTATAATGAATTTGATGTCACCCAGAAACTTTGCTGTGTCCAAAGTTGTTCTGTTGCCCTCATCATCCAGACTCAACGCATCCTCTTAACCTCCCCTTGGATGAGTGGATGCTAAAGTCCTAGTGTGTCATGAGAGAAAATGTTGAAACTGTCCCAATGTCAAGTTGGTTCCAGAACGGTCCAGAAGCTTCAAAAGTTGCAAGAGCCAACTTGCCACGCCAGAGAAATATGGCTCTCCACATGGAAATCAAGACTGGATTTTGAGGACATTCAGAGGTGCCTTTCAGGGGTTAAGGCGGCATCCTGATTCCTTCTGGAAGGCTCTGAGGGAGAGCCTGTTCCCCTTGGACACCAGTGGCCATTGATGATCATCTCCTTCGGGTTTAGGTGTTGAATCATGGGAGTACCCAATCGTGGCTGCCCCTGCTGGCTGCTCGGGCTACGAGCCTCAGCCTGTGTCAGACCCTGGGGTGATCAGGACCGAGTCATCGCAGTCAGAAGGAAACATGGGGCGTGTTGGTTTGGTGGGCGTGAAATGTGTGCTGGACAGAGTTTGAGCAGTCAGTCCCACAGTGGAGTGGAGACAGGATGGTCTGAACACACTTGTAGCCTTTACCTCAGTGTTACAGGATAGCCCCATAATCTCTGGTTTTACCTTATTGTGTGATAATACTGTTTTTTTTTTTTTTTTCTAGCAGCATTGAGCTAAAAAAAAAAAGGTGCATGTTTAATGAAAAATTAAGTACTGACTATCCTTTGCTCAAGAATGTTGATGATGAATGTGAAACTTGCACAGCGCTTGTTGACATTTGCCATAAACCCCAGGGACTGTAACAACACTGGCCACAGTTACACCCAGAAAACGAAATCTTATAAAAAAGCATCACCGTCTAATTTAAAAATGAGTCGCGGGGCTCCTGGGTGGCTCAGTCGTTAAGCGGCTGCCTTCGGCTCAGGTCATGATCCCAGGGTCCTGGGATCGAGCCCCACATCGGGCTCCCTGTTCAGCAGGAAGCCTGCTTCTCCCTCTCCCACTCCCCCTGCTTGTGTTCCTGCTCTCGCTGTCTCTGTCTCTGTCAAATAAATAAATAAAATCTTAAAAAAAAAAAAAATGAGTCGCTATTCTAAGACAGTTATACCGGGCGATGATGATTTCACCCATGCTGATGTGTATCTAGATCACTTTGGAAAGTATGACTTTTCAGTTTAGGTAAAATGATTATTCTTCTAAGTTTGTGTAGCTTAATTTTGATTTCACTTTTTCTTGTGCACAAAGTGATGGTTATTACCGGGATGGCTCCATTAGCAGAAGAAGAACATGCACAAAGAGTTAAAATGATGTAGTTTTGTGTCTGTTTCTTCAAGAGAAAACCAGTTAATTTAAATAATGGTTTGGTTCTTTTTCCCCCCCCTAATCAGTTCGTGGACTCAAAGTAAAGCTTCTGGAAGTTCGTTCCGTCAAAGATAGAGCATTTGATATTATTGTAGTTTATCACATCACTTAATAATGATCCAACAATGGGAGATGGTGGTAGTTCACTCAAATACAGTTTTTGGTGGAGCTCAGCATCATGAGAGAAATAGTGTCATTACTAAATTAAGAAATCTGTGGAGCAGAAATGTATTTGGAATTAGATGTAGTGCGTTCATAGTTCATAATTGCATCCAAACAAGCTGTGCTAGTCTACCAACAAAATAGAAGTCATAGTTGACAGACATAAATATTTTTATTTACACACAGAGAAGCGAAACTACAAAATATTTGTAATGGAGCTGATGTCAAATCGGAAAAGTGCTTCAGCCTGGCAAAATGAGCTCTTTTTCTTTTCCGCCTGTTCTTAAATTTCACAAATGTTTGAGCCTTTAATGGGCTACTTTGTAAATCAACTCAAACATGCTACAATGTCTACTGACCTTTTCCTCTTTCATCCCCCCCACACTGGTGAACAAATAAGTCCTCTAAATTTTGTTTGCATTTTGCTCAAAAGCAGTTGGTGTTCTTGAATCAAGTATTTGAGGAACCGTGTGCCAAAAGACTTCGGCTCTGGAAGCTTTTTGGAAAATGTAATCATTGAAAACAAAATTCGTACCTACAAAACCAAAGAAAAATTGAACAAATTAAATAATTTGAATTTGAGGGTAAATAATTATGTTTCAAAATATCTTATGACCTCACAGCATCTAAATTTGACAAAACATTTAAAAGAATCATAGAGAATGTATTTGATGAATTTTATCTCATAAACTATTGGTCAAAGAATGTTTCTCTGAATGACCCCCCCAAAAAAGGTACCTGCGAAAAGATCTGGACTGAGATATTAACACATTTCAATAAGGAAATAATTAGAATTGAGACTATTTTCCATTTATCAGAATTAGTTCTTCACTTACCTGTAGAAAGAGTATTTTCTTAATTAAAGATACTGTGGTCAACTGAGTCAGTCGAAGGTATCAACAATTTCAAATCTATGAACCATAAAATGCAACTTTGAAAAAGATTGCAGGCAATTTTACTAAGAAATTCTAAAAATACTAAAAATATATTCTTTAGAGAAACATCTGTGACATGGTCTTAGATATAGATATGACTCCACAGTGGATTATAGTTAAGTGTTTACCAACCAAGAATAATAGTCTGCTTTTGCTCTTTGTAACTAGTTGTTCAGACAAATCAGTCTAAATAATTAAAAATTTTTGGCTTTCATGTGCATTGTTTTTTGTTTTTAGAAATGATTTTATTTATGAAAATAATTTTTAAATAGGACTATTTTATAGACCTACCTTTATAATAAAACAAAAAATTTGTCAATCTATAAATGTGTACTTTAAAAATTATATTTTATTTATTTGTCTCTCACTTTCAAAACTGTCTCAGTGTGGGTAATAAATTATATAGTTACATAGTTAAAACAGATGTCTATTTTGAGTGTGTGTGTGTGTATGTGTTTTTCTTTTAGAGAGAGAGAGAGCATGCAAGCAAGTGGGGAAGTTGGGGGGGGTGGTGGGCAGTGCAGAGGAAGCAGGAGAGAGAAAATCCCAAGCACGGAGCCCAAGGCTGGACTTGAACTCACGACCCTGAGATCCTGACCTGAGCCTAAAACCAAGAGTCGGACACTTAACTGACTGAGTCACCCAGGAGCCCCTGTGTGTGTTTTAACCCAATGGCCTCATTTATGACTTTGAATCATGATCCGTAGTCACTCATTCACTTCCAGGTTCCTGAATGCCAAGAAGGGAAGTCCACCTACGAATTCCCGGGTTAGGAAATGGATGTGCCTTGGGTATTCAATGGTTTCCCACCTTCCCCACCTCCCTTGACTTCTCTTTCCCCACAACCACACAGTGGCACCCCCTTCCATCTCTCACTCAGGTAACTCTTCATTCAGTAAGCAAGCATTAGAAAAATGGTTTGTTTTATTTGGATAATTATATTTGCATTGAGTTAATGTCTTTAACAAATCATTTTGTTGTTTATTTACATTACAGTATATAATTCCTGTCCAGGTCTAGGGAAAATGTCATTCTTTCAGTATGCTAGCATCCTGCATACAACCATACTCACTAATGAGTTCATTAAGAGTCAAATAATTAGGTAATTGGTGTTTTAAATACCATATATCATGCAGAGATCCACAGTGGGCTGTTTTATAGGTGACTAAGGAATATAGGTGACATAGGAAACACATTATTACTTTTCTCTTTAATGTCACTATGTTACTTGACACCCTCCATCACACTGAGAGACTTTTGAAAATGCCAGGCACTCTCTTAGGCCCTGGGGGTTTAACACTGAACACACTAGACAAAGTCTTTGTCCTGACAGAGCTTACCTTTGGTAGAGGGAGAAGGACACTAAAATAAATAATATAAAGTATGTCAGGTGGAGATGTGTGCTAAAGAGAAGAATAAACCGAGCCAGGGGACGCAGACAGATAAGGGAGGTGCTATTTTATGTAGTCAGAGGACATCTCCTTGGTGTGGTGCAGAGACTGGAATGAAGCGTTGAAGCAAGCCAGTTGGATATCTGGGGGGAGGGCAAGGCCAGGCAAGGACGGAGACAGGAGGAGCCTGGGGGCCTGAGGAAGAGTGAAGGGGCCAGCAGGGCTGGGCAGGAGTGAGCCATGAGGAGAAGAGATCAGAGGTTGGGGTGGGAGAGATCTTGGAGGACCTTGGAAGCCACAGTAAGGACTCTGGGATTCATCCTCAGCGCGATAGGGAGCCACTGAAAGTTTTGCATGATATTTGCAAAGGATCATTCTGACTATGGCCTCGAGAAACCCCCCGTTCGTGTGCATGCGTGAGATGGGAACCAGAGGGTGGACACTGGGAATCAGTAAGAAGACTCTTGCAATGGCCCAGACAACACATGATGGAGGCTTACACTGGGCTGGTCCCACTGGGAGTCCGTTTGAGAGCAGAGTTGATGTGATTTGTGAGGAGTTGGGAGGCGGGAGACACTTGAAGGTTCTGGCCTGGATCTAGGCAGAAGGGAGTTGTCACTTACCTGGGAGGGGACGACAGGAAGAGAAGCACGTTTGGGGGTGGGGGTGGGGAAGCCATTCGTTAAACTGGAGATCCCTCTAAGACGTCCAAGGAGAAATGGAGTGGTTAATGACTTACCTCTCCGTGCCCCCTTACTTCACCTGTACGTTGGGGCTGTCTGTAATACCTACCCAGCCCACAGGAGGTTTGCTGTACCTTGCCAGAGGTCATGGTAACCCCTCAAAATTTATTGGCATGAATATCTGTGACTTATTCGCATTTTCTGAGAAAATTCGTACAAAAAGGAAAAAAAAAAAAAAACATAGTGCAGCGTGGTAGAGTCCATTCCTGGAGTCTTAGAATTAGAGCTAGAAATGATCTTTAATCTCTACTAGTTCAAAGCCTAGTTTTATGGGTGAGAAGACGATCGGATGGCCAGGGAGCCTCGCAGGGAATCTGGTTCAGAACCCAGGGCTGCTATCCCTGAAACTTTCCATGCCAGAGTGCTTCCCATGGAACATGACGATTTTCCCCTGGGGTCTCCATTTTGAAGGGTGTTTGCTAGAAGCAAAAAGGTGATTAACGCTTCTCAAGGTTCTTAACAGGTTTAATCTTCGGAGAACAGGGAGGGCACTGGAGCCTGGAAATAAGACGCCTTGAGTGAGGTTTGCATGGTGCCTTTTTGGAGGATGGGGTGTGCCTTAGCACCTCCTAACCCCCAGGTGATCAGGCCCCAGGGGACACGGGCCTGGCTTGCTTGGTGAAGGGACCCACCCCTGCGAGGCAGGCCCTCTTCTGTTATGATCAAGCTTCCCCAGTCTCACGGGCCCGCTCGGCCGGAGGGAAAGGCAGACACGATGGGGATGGACCCCTGTTGTTAATACCCCTGCATCGTGGCTGTCTCTAAGACTCTCTGCATTTTGTCCTTTAAGAGGCTTTTTTTCTTCCCAGCTCACCGACGTCTCTCCTTACCCTCCACCCCCCCCACCATCCAGGTTAATGCTGCTCAGAAATTATAGCATGAAGGCACAATTTGCATATATGATCTGGAGATGGTGATTAATACATAATTTATTCTTGAGCCCTTCTGAGAGCCCGGTGCTTCTGCAGAGGGCCTCTGGGGCCGGCCTGGAAGTGAGTTCACTGGAGCTGTTTCCATTAAGGCCTGCAACAGCCAGGAGTGCTGGCCGGTTGGGGGCTGACATACTCCCAGGGCTTTCTAACGCCTCCCAAAGTGGGGACTTCTCACTATCTCCTCACCTTGGGGTAATGACCAAGCTCTCCCCTTGCCCACGGGAATGTGCGCTCCGCCCAGAGCGCAGATGGATGATGGGGAGAGGCTCTTGTCCCTCCGGAAGCACCAAGCCTGGCCCGGGGTCTAGCCCGGTGTGTCTTGGGGCGTGGGGGGCGCTGGGCCACAGGCCTGGGGCAGTGCAGGTGGAGTGTGGGAGACCAGGGGGCGGGACTCCACTCAGCCTGCACCACGGTTTCCCTACCCAGTATCCATCCCCCTCACCTCCCACCTTGGTGAAAAATACTAATTTTGTTTGTAGCAGCAATGTTACACCTTCCTGATGAGCCAATGAGATGGAAGAGAAGCCCACCATAAGGGGCTTCTGGAAGAGCTATAGCTTGCCCAATTAAAATAAAAATCACAGGGTCCGGAGTAGGAGTTTTGATCATGGAGCTGAAAGTCCCATGCTAAGGATGGTGAGGCATAAAGACACGGGGTCCTGGGACTTGGGCTGACACCACAGATGTGCTATTCCAGTTCTTGGCTTGGACCGACTGTTGGATGAGAAAAAGCTACTGTCCCCGTCTGACTGGGCCACTTGTGCGCGAGGCTAGCTCCCGGCGGCTGAAAGCGGTTCTAATGCGGACTGCCTCTCTTCGCTTCGGGCGGAGGCTGGGCTTCGCTCCTCACCTGCCACGGAGCCCTAGGAGAGCATTTACACTCTGCAAACCTCAGTTTCCCCATTTCTGAAATGAGCACAATAATATGTTCCCTGCAGGCAGGTCCTGAGAGAGTTCCAGGGACTTCTGCGAGGGCTGAGCCCTTTGGGGACCTCTGCGATCGTGGAGAGCCACGAGGCCCTGCCCCTCTTGGGAGGGGTGTGGCTTGATGGGTGGGTGTGGGAGGGAGGAGCATTTGGAGCGGGAGAGAGTCAACTCTCAGAGAATAGGCCAAGAGCTGGAAAATCCTGGAGGACGGATCCTCCAAGTCCAGCCACCAGGAAGCAGAGCCTGAAGGTGTGAACTTGCCTGAAGCCAAGGCTGGCTCAGCTAAGTTCCCTCAGGCATTTCTTGTGAGGCAGGAAACCAGGGCCTACGTGTGTGTGGGCTCAGCATGCAGGTGCAAGCCTTTGAGGGGGTGCAGCTGGTGAGGAGTAGGGACCTGGGGCTGCAGGTGGGTCCTCCTCACACTTTCGTCATGAGACGTGTGTGTGTGTGTCTGTGTGTATGTGTGTGAGACAGAGAGAGAGTGTGTGTGCCATGTTGGGCCTAGGGCAGTGGAAGGTCAGTGAGAGATCTTTTAAAAAATGGAAATCTAATTTTTTTAATTTTTCACTTTCCTGTTTGAGAAACCTTTGGCAGCTCCGAGGCACATGACCAAGAGCGCTGGGGAGTGACAGCTAAGGGGTGCAAGGTTTCTTTTTGGGGTAAAAGTTCCAAAATAGATGGTGGTGATGAGTGCAGAAATCTGTGAGTATACAACAAACCACTGAATGGTACACTTTATGTGGATGAATTGTATGGTATTTGAATCCTATCTCAGTAAAGCGATAGATAAGATAAAGAATGCTTTGTGAGTTTCTTACTGCCAACACGACTGGAATTGACTTCCGCTGGCCGCTCTAGTCTCACTGACCAGTATCTGTTTGCCCAGGTGCATCTTTTTTTTTTTTTTTTTTTGAGAGAGAGAGAGAGAGAGAGAGAGAGAGAGAGAGAGACTGGGGTGGGAGGGACAGGGAAGGGTAGAGGGAGAGGGAAGAGAGAGAACCCTAAGCAGTCCCCACGCGGGCCTCCATCTCTCCACTTTGAGATCATAACCGAGCTGAAATCAAGAGTTGGACGCTTCACCGGCTGAGGTACGCAGGTGCCCCCCGCTCAGGTGCATCTTTACCTGCAGTCACAGAGAACTCTTTGTCTTCCCCTGGCTGTGTCATGTGGTTTCATGCCTCGGGGTTGTGATGCTTGTTTCTTCTTCTTTATCTAATGGAATCCTAGCTCTGGTCCTGCAGAGTTGAGCTCCAGCAACGTTGCTTTGGGAGAGCCTTCCCTGCTGTTGACTGTTCTCCACACTACGTGTGCATTTAGCTGTAGTCTCCCCTGCTAGACCATGGGCACCCTGAGAGCAAGGAGTGTGTTGTGTCTGACCTTGTGTCTCCAGCCGGTGGGATTCCAGGGCATGTGGGGAGTACGCGGGATACTATCTGGGCAGGAGGAGTTTCTATTGCTAGTTTTGTTTAGAATTGCCTTGACACCATGATAATAAAAGGCAGACCCGCACGAGTTTTATCATGCTTTTCCATTTTCTGCCCTTTCCCCTTGTGGCTTTGTACTGCTGCCCACTCCCACCCACCCTACTTTGGTGTGTCTTTAATGCAGTGCCCTGCGTATGCTAAGTACTTTGGGAATGAGTCAGGGTGGCCGGGTTCAGACGCCAGGCAAGGGCTGGGATGGAAGGATTGCTCTAGGAAATGGCCAGAACAAAGCAACGCTCAACGGACTGTGCCAAAGAGAGGGAGGCTCAGGATCTGTAGGGAAGCCGGGAACTCAAGGAAGCTGGCAGAGTCCATGTTCAACAAAGGCAGGAAGAAATCAGATAGAAAGGTACATCGTGACTATTGTCACTTAAAATTTTCCCCATGTGCCTTTAACCTCAGCAGCTCTCCCTTTCGATCAGTCTGTGTTTCTGTGGGTCTCTTGTTCTGGGAGCTTCCTCCCCCTCTCATTGGCTACAAAGGCTTGTGTTGGCAGAGATTCTGTGTTTGGAGCCTCTAAGAAAAGCAACTGGTTTCCCATCGCATGATCCTCAGTTATTGGGCACCTACTATGTTTCTGGCACAGTGCACCTGTGTAACGTCAGGTGTTAAATGAGGCACTCTCTCATTCCATCTGTTAAGGAAATCCATGAGTGCGTTAAATAGGGCAAGAAACATTAGCTGCTGGGCGCCTGGGTGGCTCAGTTGGTTGGGCGACTGCCTTCGGCTCAGGTCATGATCCTGGAGTCCCGGGATCGAGTCCCGCATCGGGCTCCCTGCTCAGCAGGGAGTCTGCTTCTCCCTCTGACCCTCCTCCCTCTCATGCTCTCTGTCTCTCATTCTCTCTGTCTCAAATAAATAAATAAAATCTTTAAAAAAAAAAAAAAGAAACATTAGCTGCTGGGACGAACAACCCTAAAATCTCAGTGGGTTAATACAATATTATTGTTTTGTTCATATCACAGTCCAACGTGACCTGTGTGTGCATGTGCGTGCGTGCGTGCGTGCGTGCGTGTGTGTGTGTGTGTGTGTTGGGGGGGGGATCTCTGTTCTTTGTAGTCTCTTAGGGACCCAGAATCCTTCCAGCTAGTGGCTCTACTTCCTGGAGGACCCCAGAGTCCTCTGTGCGGATTTTGCTTCCAGCTAAGAAGGAAGAGACAATACATGGAAGATTGTGGGAAAACTTTCAGATGCCAGACCTGGAACGTCCAACCCTTCTGTCCACATTCCATTAGCTAGAGCTCATTCATGTGGGCACTGCAGATGATGCTGGGAAATGTTTAGCTGTGTGCCCAGACGGAACGAACAACAGCATCATGTCTGTCGCAAAGATAGTTCCTCTTGTCAGTATTTTACAAATCAGCTCATATTAGCCGTCTTAGAGCCAAATAATGAGTTTTTCCCTGAGAGAAAGTTGGTCTTTTGCTGTTCTAAAGTCCCCAGGACTTTGCCCAGATTCTGACGCAGAGAAAATACTCGACTTATCTCTTGTGTGGGATTGAACTGGAGAAGCTACAGCTCACGGCAGAGTGGTGAGTGAGTCCTAAATGCATCCTCACTTGTCTGAGACGGTCTGGTTTTCCACTTAACGTCAGCAGCCCTTCCCTCTGGCTGGAAGTGGACAGCTGTAGTCCCCTGCTCCCCCACCCAGGGCTGATGTTGTACCATGAGGTTTCTTGTCAAGTGGGCAACCCCGAGGTCCCTTGGAATGTTCTCTCTCTGTAATTTCTTCAGTGGGAGAAGAAGAGTCTGGTGACCCAGGAATACAAGGCAAGTGTCATGGAGAAGGGAAGAGAGGAACAGCTCTGTTGAAGCTGGTGGTTCCAGCTTTCTCATTCAGGAGAAAGAGTAGGTGATTATCCCCAAGCAGAGGATTATCTACTGTGATGAACAGATGGTGTCAGAGGGACATTTCCCCTGCTGCTCACACTAGGCAAGCTCAAGCCCAGGTTCAAGTGTTGGTCCTGAAGGGTGTTCTACTCTAACTTTCTTGTCCCCCCCTTTGCCACATGCTAGACATTATATATGATCCTTTAGGGATATCCCACCCTTTTGTCCTCATGGGCCCTTTCACTGGGGAACATAGCCTATGACGTGTCATATTGTTCTTGACCCACACACTCGACTCAGACGTAACTACATGGCCATTCCTTTCTTTTCCGTAATTATGTTTCCTTCCCCCACCCTCCCCGTGACCTTTTTCTCCCCCACCCCCCAATGACCTAATCAGTGATGATCATTGTGGATATCTGAGAATGGTTACAAATTTAGGAGGGACTGGTAAGACTCTACCAGAGGGAGAGAAAAAGACCCCAGAGAATGGAAATCATCAAAAACAAAGACTCAAGATAAGGTTTAAAGAGCTTCATCATTATTAATTTAGGAGGCTTAAGGAGGGTTGGCAACAACAAA
This sequence comes from Neomonachus schauinslandi, assembly GCF_002201575.2. Classification (NCBI taxonomy): domain Eukaryota; kingdom Metazoa; phylum Chordata; class Mammalia; order Carnivora; family Phocidae; genus Neomonachus; species Neomonachus schauinslandi. The sequence goes on along the minus strand of NC_058410.1, from coordinate 133,461,626 downwards.
AGGGCAGGAAGAAAATCCTAATGATCAGCCTGCCAAGCGTGTGAAGGTTGTCCAATCCTCTGAGAGGCAGAATGATTGCAGGGCTTTCAATTCCCTTTGTTCTTCCATTGGGGCCAGTGGGAGTGTATTGTGTAGGCAACAGGCCCGAGGAGGCGGGCAGGGCCGAGCGGGCCTGCCCCTGTGGGCTGTTGGCAGTGTTTGAGAAGGCTCAGCGGTGCTGGGCAGTCTAATGGGCATGTCTAATTGAATATGAAAACTATGTAATAACGGCCTGGACATTGACAGTCAGAATGGAAGGTGCCTACCAGGCTGAATTAGGGGGCAGGCCGGCTGAATCATGCCTCCCCTCTCCCTCCATGCAGCCCTCTTTGGTCTCTTTCCCTATTAGGGCCTCCTGCTTTCAGTTCCTCATGCAGGTCCCATGTATTTTAATCAAAGGCAAGGAGAAGGCAGCTCATGGGTTGTCATCAGGATGATAGGATGTGAAATGACCACTGTATTGTTTTCATTTCTCCAAGACAGCAGCCTGGTGTTCTGCGTTGTCAGCTCATTAGAGGATGTCACTGAGAAATGCAAAATAGCCCAGCTCTAGCACTATCAGCTCCTTCCAATTCCCTCAGCACAGAACATCAGAGTTGGAGCATGCTAATCTGATTTCATCACTTGGGCCGTGGAGTTTTTTTTATTGAGCTCACTCAGAGGTGGCTGCAGGGCTAAAAAAGAAAAAAAAAATTCAGTTAACCCCCCCCCCTTTTTTTTGGCAAATAGCAGGTATGTTTCCACTATCTATCTATCTATCTATCTATCTATCTATCTATCTATCTAATATCCTACCTTGTTTTGGAAAGGATTTAAGACTGTTCTCAATCTGACATGTCTCGGCTTAAACCCAAGACAGGTGACTCCAATATTAAACTATTCAAGAAAGAAGAAATTAGGGGGAGAGTGATTCTCTACGTAAAAGAATTGTTGACTTTAAACAGATGACCTATTTTCAGACTTTTCACTAGAATTTAAGCTACCTCACTTTATAGGGAAGGAAGAGACTCCTTTATTGGAGAAGAGTGGGTTCAGAATCAGCTCACAGTGCTTCTCATGCTCTCTCCCCAAATACTTTGACACCAGTGGACCAGGACTCTGCACCCTGGTGCTCTAAAGCGAAGGGCAGAGGGGGCTGCAGTCAACTTACAAGTTCTTCAAAGTCATAGTCTAAGTCAAAATGGGAAATTGTGCACGCTATTCCATGATCAACCTTTTTTTTTAAATATAAAATGTTGCATCTGATTGGTAATATGGAAGAAGATCCTCTCATCTCCCCAAACCTTTGGTAGAGTTGATACTCTTCGTGGCCCACTTCTGGGCCCTCCAGGAGCCCCTGCCTGGGGAAGTCCCAGCCTTGGAGAGACCAGAGGCCCAAGTGTTCAGACCAACCCTGGCATGTCCAGGCCTTCTTGATCCCCAAGATCCAGCCTCTTTTGTCATTTTATCCTCATTATTGTGCTTTTGAGACAGTCTGTTCCATTCCCAGGTCTACTGACTGAAAGAATCTGGAGATGGGAGTGGGTGTGTATTTCAGGCTTTCAAAAATTTCCATGTGCTTTGAGTTTGGGTAAAACCACTCTCTTGGGTCTAAGTTTTTCTATATATAAAATACGGCTTAGAAAATTCCATCCTTAGAGAGAAATATGGTGTTACAAAGGCTATCTATGGCTTAAAATGACTGAGTCCCCCCAGGACCCAGGTGATGACCACAAAGTCCCACTGGAAGGAACCAAAGTACCTTGGAGAAGAGGCTGATTCCAGTCCAGGAAGGTAAACATAGATTACCCGAGAGTGTCTTGTCTTCCAGAAATGCAAGCAAACTTTTAAAGACTACCAGGATGTGTCAAAAAGACTCAGGAACCAACCTGAGTAAGTTCCTGCTGTCTAAAGATGAGACAATTTAGGTGTCAGTAAAGAAAATCACTGTATTGTTGGAACACATTCAATACCTTTTAGGCTCTCAAGTTCATAAATAATTCTTGTAAGAAGAGATCTTATTGGTCACCTCTGGAGGAGTTTAGCAAACTACCTCATCATTTTGGAAACTGGTAAATGAAAGAACCAAGCATTTACTTACATCTACTATAAACATTCTATCTCAGGGAAACCAAAAAGTCGATTAGGATGTTTTTCTTTATACAAATAGTCAAGCTAACAAATACAAAATGAATGATGGAATTAGAATATCACATTTTATAACCCCAAATGAGTACACGGATCTGGGTCAGGGTTTCTCGAATTTGCATTATTGACATTTTGAGGTAGATAATTCTTTGTGCTGAGGGGCTGTGTTGTGGATGGTAGCAACATCCCTGGGTGTGTACCCACTGGATTCTAGTAGCATCCCCTCCCCCCAGCTACAACAACTAAAAATGTCAGCAAACGTTGCCAAATGTTCCTTAGGAGGGCAAAGTCACCCCGGTTGAGAACTTCTGCTTCAGGCAATAATCACTGATGGTTGATAATATCACAAAAGGAGGGACAACCAGAATTTATATGTCTCCTGATTGAAGTACACACTACCACCTTTGGCATTCTTGCCAAAACAAAACAAAAACAAACTTATCTGAACTAAGCCTCTAGGTCTAACTTTCACAGAAATACACACACACACACACACGCACACACACACACATACACATTAACCAGCATTACAGGGTTGTGATCAGTAGCATCCAGACTGTCAAATGCTAAGGACAAATGATATGGTTAATTCAACCAAAAAAATTGCAAGAAATAAGCAACAATAGAGGGAGAACATATAGATTCAAAGAGTGTATCAACCAATTGCACTGTCTGGACCTTATCTGGATCCCAATTTAAACAAACTGTTAAAAATTTATAAGATTCATAAGGAAATGCAATGGTATTAAGGAATTACTTGATTTTTTTTTTTTTAGGTGTGATAATGACATTGTGGATATGTTTTTTAAAAGTCCTTCTATTTTAGAGATATGAACGGAGTTATAATAGATGAAATAACAGGATTTGCTTTAAAATAACCCAGGAAGGGGGCACATAGATGAAATAAGATTGGTCATGTGTTGATAATTGTTGAAGGTAGTTGATGGGTACATCAAGTTCATGGTGCTCTTACCTATTTTTCATGTGTGACTATTTCCATAATAAAAAGCTAAACAAATGGGTAGGACCCCAGAGGAAGTCCCAACATTAAGAGAAAGTTGCATTTGATCCATCCTGTCAGCTTTGCCCCCTCGGGATCTGACTGGACCACACAGACTTCGCCCTGGAGTCTGCAAGTGGGTGCTTGGGAGCGAGTGGAGATGAATAGACGGGTCAGCCCTCGTCCTCATGTTAATTAGCTATTAATCGTTCTAAGTAATGGATTCACTGATTCATAATATTCATAAATTTATTGGCCCTCCAGTTAATGAAGAGCCTAATGCAGTCCCTTTTGGTATTTATCACTTCTTTGCGGGACCGGCATGTCCTTTCCGGCAACCTGCTGAGCTGGGCTACAGAGGGAATGACAGCTGAAATTTTGGGCTGGAGGAGACTGGCGTGTCCTGCACGTCCAGAAGGCAGAGAGCTGGGAAGAGCTGGGCGTAGAGGCTGGAAAGAATAAAGACGTCCTGATGACTGACTAATGCACGCGTATTTCCAGCGTGTGCGCAGGCGCGACCAGTGTTGCTGGGTCTGCTGGCGGGATAATGGTCTTGAAAAGTGAACCTGTGTCCTCCCTCCTCCCTCCCCGAGCCCCATGTCCTCCTTTTGCCACCCCCCCCACCCCATCCTCATTGCCTCAGGGGAAGGATGTGGTCGGATGGAGAGCAAATGGTTTGGGCACTTTTTGCTGTCTTACACTGTTTCCAAGGACTACACCCTTAGGGAGAAATGTCAGGAGACGAGGCTGGCTCCCTATATCCATCATTACCCCAAATCTGGGTAAGGCTTTCCCTGGGGTTAAGTAAGGAGTAAAGACAGTGGGTAAGTGATGATCAGCTGGAGAGAGGCGCTGTGTGTGCCTCCTACAGCCAGGGTCTGGCTATAGAGTGAGACCAGGCTGGTGGTCTCTGCAGACACTGGGGACACTCCACGGGCCTGTTCTGACACAGACCACACCGGGATGGGCTCCCTGCCCTTTGCTCATCTGTGCACAGACTAGTAAGGAGAACCGGTGGACGGGGAAGCACCTGGGAGACAGGCAAACCTGTAGGCATGTGCCCCACATTTTCATGGGCTCCATAGAAAATGATGATCTGGGGCCTTGGAGGTCTCCAAGCCCAGCTACTCATTAGAATTTCTCGAGCATTTGCTTCATATCTTTGCCACTCTCCCCTGGACCCTAATTCTGCCCCTCCCCCCAATCCCTTGCTCTATGGGTGATGGCTCTTCTCACTTTATAATAAAAATGGACACAAACTGTCTGAATTTCCCAACCACGGCTCCAAATGTACTTGTATAGTCATCTGCTCTTCCGTGTCTTCTCTTTTTTGGAGGGAAGGCGTGTGCCCTCTCCTTTCCAACGTTAATTCCTTCGCCCCTAGGCTGCCGGGTCCTGCTCAGGTGTTCCTTATCCCCGGGATCCAGCCCCTCTGTCCTGCCTGTTCATCAGGCTGCTAACCTAGCCCTCTCTCTCCTCCCCACCAAATGCTATCACTAAAACAATACTGCTAGAACTTTATGGATTTTTTTTCCCAAGTAAAAAAGCAATACATCCTCCGGCCTCCAAAGGAACTCAGAAAAATTTTAAAATATCGAATAACATGAAGAAGAAAATAAAATTCACCTTTAAGTTTATCAACCAAACATAGCACTGCTAGGAAATCACTATATATCCTCTTAGTCTTTTTTATGCCTGCATTATATATATATATATGTATGTGTGTGTGTGTGTGTGTATGTATGTATATACACCAAAATTGAGATCAGACTGTATACATCTTTAGGATCTTGCTTTATTCACTTAAACTGTGACCATTCACTCATGTTATGAAATATACTACAATACACTTCTTCGTTAGCTGATGCCTCATATTGGTCTTTTAGGTTGTTGCAAATTTTATCACATGCATATTATGTTTTTATTATAAGTAGCCCTTGTACATCGTTACTTTTGCACATCATTCTGGGTTTTTTTTTAATACCAAATCATGAAATATTTTTTGAAAAATTGTTTTTCTCTTTTGTTTTCTGTTGTTTCTCTATTTATGCTTCTCGTTATCTCCTTGGTATGCCAACATTGGTCCCAACAGCTCTGCAGTAATGGTTAGGAAGAGACTGGCATTGACCTCCAAGGTGCAAACTCCAGGGATCTCTGTAGTGATGTTCTCGTGTTTCCCCAAGTGCCTTCTCTCTTGAACTCAGGGACCCAGTGCTCATTTCGCTGGGTGACTTCTCTATTGGCATCTCCTTTGTTTGCTCCTCCTTCCCTGTGTTCTCTTTATGCTGGTGCAATGCAGCATTCTACCTTCTGTCCTCCTACTCTCACCCTCTTTCTCTAAAAACGTCCCCTATCTCCTATGTTCAGGTGACTCTTAGGCACACCACGCCCTTCCAACCGCTGGAAAACGTGTCCATTGCTCGTTCTAAGAGCAACTCTGACCCAGCGTCACCCCGAGAAGCCAGAGAGCCTCGTGTGGTCCAGTCTCGAAGGGAATGTTGAATGTTGGGAAACTGCCCTCCAAAGGGATATAAAGATAACTCAAATCCTACATTCCCATTTTCAAAGACCATCAAAAAGGGAGTTCAAACAGAGTTCACAGTGACTGGTTCTTCCCCAAATTGATTCTGTCCCCACCTCCTCCCAAATTATTCTGAAACTCTTCCTCTTCAAATCCTGGAAAACTCTTTCATTCTTCCCCTTCATGCCTTACCTCTGGTTACTTTGGGGTCCTTCCCACCCTGCACCTCCAGCTGTTCTCCCTGAGGCTGAATCGCCAGTAGAAGCGTCCTCATGCTCCTGGTAGCAGCACCCTGAGGAGTGGAGAAGGGCAAGAACGGAGGATGGAGTCAGAACAGACAAGAAGCTCTGCTTTCCTGTATATACAATCCTCCCGACCGCACACATCTTTTCCCCCCATCCCTGAATTCTCTATCTCTCCTATTGACAAGATGCCCAAGTTAGAGACTGCTAGAGACTCAATGCTTGCGACCCCCAAATTTATGTGTTGAAACCTACCCCCAATGTAATGGTGTTGGGAAGTGGGGTCTTCAGGCGGTGATTGGGACATGAAGGTGGAGCCTTGTAACAGAGACACCAGAGAGCCTCTTTTCCATTTCTGCCATGTAGGGTTATAGTGACAAGACAGAAATCTATGAACCAGGAAGCTGGCTCTCACCAGACACCTCATCTGGCACCTTGACCTTGGCTTTCCCAGCCTGTAGAACGGTGAGAAATGAATTCCTGGTGTTTATAAGCCACCCAGTCTATGGTATTCTGTTTTAGTGGCCCGAATGGACTAAGACAGAAACCCTAGATTCTCTTCTGTCTTTCATGGCTGCTAACCTGTTGGTCACCAATTTTTCCAGATCCTTTTGCAGAAATGTCAGTTGACTTTGTTCCTTTGCTTGTAGCCACTGTCAAAGGCATGGCTCAGATTCTCCTCAAGTCTTAGTTGGGTTATTTTGGAATCTATTAGTTGACCTTCCTGACATTTCTCTCTCTCACCTCTAATCTACCACAGACATGGTGCTGCTGAGAAGCAGATCTGGTCACGTCACTCCATTGCTTGACAATCGCTCATGGTTCCCACGGCGGGCATGTGGTTCCAGGTCCTCTCTCTGGCACTCAGAGCCCTTCATCCTGCCCTTCCTTCAGGTTCTTTCTCATCGCTCTCCTCAGTGACCCTGCCTACTCTGGCTTCAGCACGTGATCTATTTACAGTCCTCCAATCTTTCCTTTACTTTCACACTTTGACTTTTTTCTCCCCTGGAACTCACTTCAGCACCCCTCTAGCTGAGTAGCTCCAACCAATTCTTCTACCCAGTTTTGCTGCCCCCCTCCTGTCGGGCACCTCTCTCCTTACTATTCCCCGAGCACAGGCTCAGTGCGCGTGCTCTCCAGTTGGTGCTCACCGATGTTTGCTCATGCCTCCATGATACCGATTATCACACTCGGTTTGTCTTTTCTACTACATCGTAAGCTCAAAAGCAGGGGCATTATTCACTTGGAAAATCTCCAATATCTAACACACAGAAGTTGCTACATCGATGATGCTTATCCACACAAAACAAATTAGTGTTTGCTCACCTTCCGTGTGCCCCTTCATCATCTTACTGTGTGAAGCTTAAAAGAGCCTCTGATTCCTGCTTATAAAGGACTGAAGGTGGAAGAAGTTCACTCTAAATTCAGGTATCTGTCTTAGCAGCCAGGCTATCTGAATGAGACGGTGGAAGAAATTCATTGGCATAAAAAAATTCAGTTAAATCAAAGCAGCTGTGCAACAGAGCATAGTGTAAACAAGGCGGCTATGTGTGAAAATAGAGATTTACCAGGCAGGAGTATTAGGGTATTACTATTCACTTTGCAAAATAAATCACCTTTGCATCTGCTCCTCTTCCCTGTTTGGTACCATGACCTAGAGGACAAGACATAAGCCATCACCAAGTCCGGTAGACTCTTCCTCCTCACATTTTTCTAATTTGACTACTGTTCTCCATCTTCTCTGCCAACGTTCTGCTCGACCACTTTCCTCTCACTTCTAGGTTATTGCAGTCCCTCCAGCTAACATCGGGCCTCCACTTCGATAACACTTTTTTTTTTTCATTTTCTGCCCTCCAAGACTGGATCAGGTGACTCTCCTACATGTTCCTATATATTATACTGTAACTGCTTTAACTGTATCTGACTGCAAGTTATTTCCGTTGCCTGGAAGTAATAAATACTCAAGAAATTTCATTGCACAAAGGAATGACAAAGGTATGTATCACAATACGTTGAACACGTAGCTTTTTTGCATCCTATCTACTAACTGGAGCAAGACACATGTATTTTTTGGTATGAAAAATCAGGCTATGTAGTGAATTGAATTTAATTGAGTTAGGAAATACATCTTTTATGGCCATTGTTGCCCTTACACTTTTCAAGACAGATTAAGATTTGCCTAATGTCGTACGTAATGAGAGTTATGTCTCAGATATGGGGCTGGGCACTTGAGTATAATTTCTCTATGCTTCTTACAGTTTTCCTCAGCTAATTGGGGATAGTAATCAGATCTGTTAGCAAATAATGCTGTCAGGAGTGGGTTCCCATCTTGAAAGATTGTTATGTGTTTCTCTAAGCACCGGAGTTTCTTCTAGAAAGGTACTCATTCCCTGGGAAGACTAAGCTAGGTGTTGCAAATGGTTTGAAGTCCCCTAATTGATACACATCTACCCACCTATCCGTTCACAGCTTCGAAGCTCACAGAAGAAATCCCCAAGCTTTACATTTTTTAAAGAAATGAGGTCAAATGTTATATTTCTAAAACACCTCACAAGTCATTCCCAACAGCATATTTCTTCTTTTCCCTCCATGTGAATGACTCCCAGCAATTTGATTCTGCTTGCAAATTGAACAGGGGGAACTTTTTATGACATTCGGAGGGTTTGAAGTAGTTTCTTAAAATTAGAGTCAGTTGGAAGGGAAAGACTTCCCAAAAACAAGGACTCGAGACAAAACAATATTTGAAAAAAAAAATCCTATTTTCATTCAGGCAAGTCAAAATCAAGTACTGATTCCCTCTCTCCTCTCATTTAATCCACGGGTAAAATCTCCCGAGTTCTTGTGCCCATCAGAAAAGAGGGGCAGTCAAAGATCCATGTGATCAAGCTGTTCAATCTCTGTTTGCCTGGCAGCAGCTTCAAAAGCAGGATACCTGGAAGAGAAATCCGTGACCCCAAGAAACTGAGACATGGAACTGGGATGTCAGTGACAGCCATGGGGAGCTGCTGAGAAATTGCAGATGGAGAGAGAAAATGCCCCGCCATTTTCCTTCATCAAATCACATAGCACAAACTGGAGCAAGATGCTCTCTGTTCAGATGATGTGAGTGAGAAGCGCCTGTCACAGAAGACATGAATTGAGTGAGATCTTAAAAGATCGCTTGAAGGGGCAAAGAAAGAGGAGGAAAGAGCTGGTGTAGCATCGGTGAAGGGAGGGAAGAACGAGCCTGCATGACATGAAGGGAGAGGTCTGGTTGGTGAGACCATCAGGCATGTGGAAGAGGATGGGGAAGACCCAACTAGAAGTTTCGTGGGTGCCTCTGACTCCTTTGACCTCAGGAGACACTGACAACCCAAATGTCATTCCTCATGGTGATAAGTTACTAGAAGACCACAAAGAAATTGGAGCTGGGGCCATGTCAAGTTCACTCCCACTTCTTCAATAAGTTTATTTGGTTGAGGTCAGAGCATACAGAATGTAGACCCTAGATTCAGGGGAGAGTGGAATTAATTGTGCATTGGGGAGAGAAGGAATTTCTGTGGGAGTCGGTATTATGGCTTGAGTTGTGTCCCCCCTACAATTCCTATTTTGAGGTCCTAAACCCCAGTACCTCAGAATGTGGCCCCCTTTTTTTTTTTGGAGATAGGGTCTTCACAGAGGTAATCAAGTGAGGTCAGTAGGGTGGGCCCTAATCCAATATGATTCTGTCCACATAAGAAGTGGGAATTTGGCACAGAGACATGCACACAGGCAGAATACAATGTGAACGTGAAGATGGCCAATCGGCAAGCTAGGGAGAAGGGCATAGAACAGATCCTTCCCTCACAGCCCTCAGAAGGAAGCAACCAGGCCAACACCTGGGTTTTGAATTTCACAGTCTTCATAACCATGAGACAATAATTTCTGTTGGTCAAGCCACCCAGTGTGTAGTATTTCGTGGCAGTGGCCCTAGCAAATGAGTATAGTTGGCCAGTACCATCAGCCTCTTCTTTCCTTCAGGGGAGGGTAGAGAAGAGAAGTTCAAGGATTCTCGAGACGCTGCGAAGCAAGTTGGGTTTCTTCTGGTGTAATACCTGGAAACTCCAGTGGTGTTTACAGAAATGAAACAACTGGCCCAAAGCTCAGCTGATCCAGAGATTCTTTCATCTTAACAAGCAGTGTTCACTGACCCATAATAATTGTGCATTTGCTGCATGATCAGTTGTGAACTGGCCAAATAACCTAGTACACACGCGTCATGACCAAATCTGTGCCTGTCTGCAGAAAATCACCAGTGAGCTAGGCTGAAAGGTAGTGAAAAAAAGCTGTGCTGAAGGTTCTCATAAGTTCTTTGGTGGCTGGTCTCTGCGTGTCTCTAGCCACAGTCGCTTATGATGATGAGGGTTGAGAAGGATCCAAAGCTTGGGCCCCCCAAATTTGCCTAAAATAGATGCTCCCTCTTTGCTGGACTAAATAAACCTTTTTATTGGGTTGCTCTTCATTCGAAGAGGACAATTAGTCAGAAAGCAAGTTTTCGTATTTCCTTTATCATGCTGTGATTCTTTGGGAGTGTTATTTTTCTTTTTTCCTTTTTCCTTTTCTCTTGAAAACATGAAAAAAATATGAATGCTGTTTAAGATACAATTATCTTAATAGTGGACCAGTTCGCTGGATGTGCCCTTAATGCTTACCATGGGAATGACCTGGCAATGGCATAATAAACCATTTGTAGGAGAAATATCAGAGAGGGAGGTGGGAGAGCCAAACATGAGTTAGAGAGTGCACACAAACAGTGCGCACACACTGAACTTGACATGCCCCACACCCTCTTTTGCTTACATATCTCCTGAAGCCTTCACGTGGCTGCCGTTCTAAGCACATGGTCTTACACTCAGCATCTCTTGGTCTCAGGTGCAATGGTGTGCTTCCAGTCTCTGCCACTCGGTCAAGTCCCACAGTGCTTGAGATCCTGGTGGGGCTCTTGGACAGTCAGTCAGAGTAATGCAAATGGGAGAAAGTGTTAGACGGGACCCAAAAGCATAGAGATGCATCCAAAGAAGGCAATGAGCTCGATAGAGGTGGGCAGGTTTGGATGCGTGTCACATTACTCAAATATCCTCTTCCCATAGGCCTCCCAAATTATTTATACAAAAGACCTTTCCACCCATCAGGGAGAGGTCCCTGCAAACGTAGCTTTTCGGAAAGGCAACACAGCATGGTACTTAACAACATGGGCTTTGGAGTCAGGCCAACTCGAGTTGTAATCCCAGATCCACCATTTACTAGCTTAGTAAACTCGGACAAGTTTTTGTTTTTGTTTTTTTTAATCTCTTGAGTCTCAGTATTCTCAACCTTCCACCTTAACCTTGAACTTTAACCTCAAACTCAAAATGGGCATAAAACCCATCAACAATAAAATTAATTGTGGCGCATTCACACAATGGAATATTTTGCAGCTAGGATGATGAGAAATCCACAACGACACACAATACACAAGACAATTACACACTGCAATTGGACATGACACACAGTGTGGTCACACATTACAACCATACACAATACACAATGCAATTGCACACTATAACTACACACAAGGATGTGGATGAATCTCACAAACACTGAGAGAAAGCAGCCAGACGCAAAAAGGTACCTAGTGTATAAGGCCACATTATATAGAGATCAAAGCTTTATGAACCCATTCCGTGTTGTGGGAGGTTGGGACAGTGGTTAGCTTTGAGGGGTAAGAGTAGGTGGGCACAGGAGAGGGCTGGAGATATTCGGTTTCTTGTTCTGTAGAGTGGTGTGTTCGGTTTGTGAAATGCACCGAGTTCCATACTTAGAATTTGTGTAATTTTCTGTATGCATGTTACACTTTAATAAAAAGTTAATTTAAAAACTGCCAGATCATAACAGTACCAAGCTCATAGAGCTATGAGGATTGAATGGAATAATGAATGGAAAATACCTAGCCAGAGCAAGTGCTTGATATATGTTAGCAATTTATTATTGGTATTGTTACTATCCTCATGAAGGTGTTGGTGACAAATTTAGTTCTGGTCACACCTGGCTATGCCTGTGTCAACTCCAGGGTTTTTATTTTTTTATTTTTTTTTAAGATTTTATTTATTGAGAGAGAGAGAGGCAGAGAGAGCACAAGCAGGGGGAGAAGCTGAGGGAGAGGACGAAGCAGACTCCCTGCTGAGCTGGGAGCCCGATATGGGGCTTGACATGGGGCTCGATCCCAGGACCTGGAGATCATGACCCGAGCGGAAGGCTGACGCTTAACCATCCGAGCTACCCAGGTGCCCCAACTCCAGGATTTTTAAATAGGAAGGCCTATAAGGGGCCCAGTTCGTCATTAGGGGCTAACCCTGTAGCATGGTGTCTCATTTGGGGCATGCATTCCAGTGGGGAAATAATAGAGGGGAAAAAAAAATCAGCCCCAAGTATTCTGATTTGGGATAAGGTCGCTCTCTAAGTATTTTTTTAATTTTTAACCACTGATTAAAACAAAACAGAAACCCACCCTCTTCCCTCCCGAGCGTGCAAAAATAACTTGGCAGAAGAGAGTAGGCCAGTTTCTGCTGTTCTTAAACTGGTTTACACTTCCTCTAGTTTCCTCCTTAGATAAAAATAGCAGTTTAATCTATTGACAGATAAAAGCCTTTCAAAGTACTAACTCCATTTGGAGCTGTTGCTCTTCATTGTTGATTTTCTATAATACAGATGTTTTTGGCATAATGTATTCTCCAGAATGTCCTCTGTCAGCTCCGTAAAGAAGACAAACAGCCTGATCTTGAAAACAGGGCCTCTCCATAAACCAGCTGACGTAAGCTCAATTGAGCTTCACCCCACATAAAGATTTTAATAAACAAACCTCGCTGGTCAGCATATTGCTCCGGCATATTTAAACATATCACATGCTTTCTGCTCCTTTTCACAGTTCTGCAGCTTTTGCATAAAACAAGTTCTGGGTTAACAGGATGTGATGAGTCTGAGCCGGGGGAAAACACCTCTTCGGCACCAGCCAGGAGAGAGCCACGGTGTGAGAACCCTGAACAGTGGGGCTGCAACTCGAACCCAGGTCCAGGTCCGAGGGCTCGGGACTCCCATTTGTGCAGCTGGACCAGCACAGAGGATGCCGAGGGCATGCGTGGACTTATTCCTGACCCACTGGGTCTCCCCAAGTGTGTCTCCTCCTCTTCCTTCCTTAAAATGCTGTGTTGGAGCCTCATCTGTGTTTCTGGCTTTTCGTGCATCCTCTAGCTCTGGAGTCAGACTCCCTTCCAGCCCTGGCTCAGCACCTAAGACCTCTACCACGTTGACTACCTCACTCCAACTTTCTTAGCCCCAGATCTCTCATCTGTAAGATGAGGATCCTAGTGGACCTACCAGATAGGGCTCTCATAGGATTAAGTGTGGTCATGTTTGCAAAGCTCTTAGAACTGTGTTCAGCCAGCTCATAGTGAGTGTGCAGTAAATGATGGTTATTTAGTTCTTCCCTGATCCCCCACCTCTATGTGGCAGTCACTTACCCCACGCAAATTAGAGAGGAAAACTCATCGTCCAGAGAGAGGTAGGTTCATTGGATTCGGAGAATTTGACAATGGAAAGAGAATTCCTAAATTAAGAACAGAGTTTGGGAGCTAGTGGTTTTCTCGGCTTGGGCAGTACCATTTGAAATTTTGTGGTTGGGGACTGTCCTGTGTAGGATGTTTAACAGCAACCCTGAGTTCTACCCACGACCTGCTGGTAGCACTCCTCCCTACTCCCAGTTGTGACCGTCAAAATATCTTTAGATGTTGCCACATGCCTCCTGGTGGGCAAAAATGTCCCTGGTTGAGAACCCGCTGGGCTAGACCAAGAATCCAATGGTGAGCTATCGCAGGAAGGCATCATAAAGGAACTAAAAAAGGGGCAGAGGCAGTTAGTCTGTTTGGGCCTTCCCTACCTTACCTCGGAGCTGAGAAAACAGGTAGGAGGGAAAGTCAGATTCCAGCCCCTGTGGTACCCTCTGTTGGCCCACAGACAGGGCATCAGCAACGCCTTCCGGGCAGCTTCCGGCTCACAGCAACGTGTGAGAGCAGAACAAGAGAAGAGGAAGGGAGTCTCGTCCCCAAAGGCTGCAAGGATGATCCAACTTCTAATCATCCCTCTGCTCTTAGATCCACTCTTGCAAGATAGCTTTGCGCCATTTCAGAAAAGTTCCTTCGTTTTGTTATTTTCCTTCACCAGTTTAAATCTGGTGAGTATTTAACTGCATCAGGCTGCCCTATTTCCACCTTTGTCTTGATTGTGTTAAATTCATGAGAATTACATTGAAGTGCTTTCATTTTTCCATTTCCCCACTTATTTTTATAAAACCATAGGGGCATGGTGTAATAAAAAATTTCAAGTAATTGCAGAAGCATTGCTGTGCAGGAAAAAAAAAATGGCAGCAGTTCCAGAACTCGGCTCTTGGCTGACAGCACCGCCACGCAATAGCTCAAAATGCTCTTTTCTCAGCTGATTTATAAAGATCCGATTTTGGCATACAAAAGCTGGTTGAGAAGTGTCGGTGTCAAATGTGTGAGTGGTTGGGGTGTGGAGAAGTTTTCGATTAATGAAAGTTGAAAACTGCCAGTAATTTTGACAAGGTGAGATCACCACCCTAGGTCACAGCATGTATTTTATCTTCTTAATTAGGTCATAAGTACTTCAAGGAGAAGAGAGGACTTTCAAAAAAAAAGTCTTTAGGATCCTCTTTAGTATGCATGCAATAAACACTTATTAAATTCTAATTCAATAAGTAAGGGGTGGAATGAGATGAACAGTTCCTTTAAAATAAGGATGCTAACTAAGAGTAAGATTTCTTAAATGTTTACATCCAAAAGTGCTTTGTGTTTGGTCAAGGAACGTCGTGTGTATCGTGTATCGATAAAGAAATACAGATGTCTATAGGTAGGTGGAGAAGTAGACAGATAGATCAGCCTATCCCTACATATATCTGTTGTGAAATGTAAATCTTTTTTTGTTAATTTTATTTGTTGGAGCTCATTTAGGTCTCAACCAAGTTTCTCCTGGTTGCTGACCACTGAAATCAGCTTGAACTGGTTTAGGCCAAAAAGAAGGTGTTAGGGAGGATATTGGAACCTTGCACCGAATCCAAGGGCTGCAGGACTCCTTGAGGAGCCGGGAGGAAGCCAGAGAGGACCCTTTCTGTGTCTCTGATCTTTGTTTTTCTCTGGCATCTGTCCCCTTCTTCTCTGTCCGGACTGACCTGTATCTGTAAAAATGCAGGCAGATGGCCTCCTGATGGCAGTTTACCTCTCTTCTGCACCCAGCCAACTCAGTTAGCTGAGCTACCTTCATCCCAACTTCAGATCCCCAGGAGAGACAGCCTGATTGGTCTAGCTTCAGTCAAGGTCTGTCCCTGCTCCCATCAATTATAACCGGTCTAATAGGAGGTGGAGAAGAGTCATGCGACTCAAACAGGTCTTGGGGCTCAATCCTGAGAGTGTGGGATGTGATTTGCAGAGAAAGGAGATTCAGTTGCTAAGGACAGACAACCTCAGATGTGTGTATTACGTGTACGTTCATCCTGAATTGTAGTGAAAATTTTAAGCATATGTCTAGCAATATTTTCTAGGTCATCTTTGTGCTTGCTGCCACAAATTAATAGATGTTAAGTGTATTTATTGACTGATTAATTTGAGGGATATGACCAATTATGTAATGAAAGAGCATGAGTTTTCAAACCAAACCTATGAGCTTGATCGTAGTGTGATGTGGCCTTCTGGATCGTGAGAGTATAATTTGTCCTTGAAAATGAAACAAGGGGTATGAGTTCCCTAGAGCTGCTATAACAAATCACCACAAACTTGGGTGAAATTTATCCTCTCCAGAGGTCAAAAGCAAGATCAATGTGTTGGTGGGGCCTAGTGCTCCCTGGGAAGGTTCTAGGGGAGAATCTTTCCTTGTACCTTCTAGCTTCTGCGGCTCCAGGCATTCTTTGGTTATACCTGCAGCGTGTCAGTTTCTACTTCCATCTTCCCATGGCTTTCTCTCCTTCTTCATGTGTCTCTCCTTTTTGTGTCTCTTATAAACACACTTGTTGTTGGATTTAGGGCCCACTTGGATAAAGCAGCATGATCTCATCTCCAGATTCTTAACTCAGTTATGTCTGCAAAGACCCTTTCTCCATAAAAGGTCATATTCACAGGTCCAGGGCATGGACATATCCTTATGGAGGTCTTCCTTTAACCCGTTACATAATGTGAAAATGGATGGACCCATCGGCCTTCTTGCATTTTGGTCTTACTGTGCCTTCATCTTGCTTAGGGTAGTCCAAGAGGTAGCAGCTGCATTAGTGAACCTGAGATTTGGAACCGCTGTCCTGGGGCAGGATTGGGAGGTTGAGGGACACAGTGGACATAGTCTGGGGCAGCAGGAGCCCATAGGATGGCCATGCTAGGCTGATAAACCGTGTGCATCATGCTGACATTTTCTTAAATGAGATCCGTAGACAGAGTTCACCACCTGCATTTCTCTCTGTTCTTTGAAGGTTGGAGTTTCTTGCTTTTTCTGGTAGACTGAATTAGGAATGAGAAGTGGGTTAGAACCAATTTTTGTGGTGAACTCACTTGCACAAGGGAACCCAGTGTCCAGCTGGGGTGACCCTGATTTTTAAGAGCTAGATAAGGTCAGCTTACATTGTCCTCTTTTGGCTACAGTGTAAGTTCAGAGAATCTGGGACTTAGCCAGATCAACCCCAACTTCATAATATTTCTCAGCTGTGTGAGCAGGTGTATGGAGGTAATCTCCTTTGTAGTTCTGAGGATGTAATTACAATTATGCATATTATTGTTTTTATTGGTCAAGATGTTATACTCAGGACTTAACACAAGTCATTTTTTAAGGGCAAAGATTGGAATCCCAACATGGTGTTTCCTAAGGGCCACTTATCTGGGGCCGAGAAGTTCTCTGCTGAGCAGAGTCACCAAAGCATGGCTTCCTAGAAAATTTTGCAGTTTTACTTTTAAATTTCTTTGGACAGCTGGTGGATCTCTGCCAGTTTTCTAAAACTGTTCCAGGACATAATTTATTTTTCAAAGATAATGGCAGAGCCCTGAAGATAAGGGTTGGTTTAGGATGATTATCTATGTCTTACTCATTGAGTCTCAACTATGAAAAAATCAGAAGAAAAGTCATTTTATTGTAAGATACTACTTATGTGTGTTTTTAAAAGTACAGAGCAAAGGAACCATTCTAGCAAGTGATTATTTCTGAGTCACAATATTCCAGCCAATTTGTACATTGTCTATTTGCCTGTCTTTTTTATGTCTGCATTTATCAGCTCTTAAGGATAAGTATTGTCCACAATCGGCCTCCTAAATGGTGGAAGGCTTTGCTACAGAAAGAACCTTCTAGAAGTACTTGACAAGGTATGTTTTTGATTTCTCTCCACCTGGCATCCTTATCATCCTGAGTAATGTTCCACCCCCACCCTCCCTCCCCCCGCCACCTCCCATCCCCTGCCCTTTAGGAATTTAGGAGAGGGTTTTTAGATTCTTTGTTTTGAAGGAGAGGACAGCGCTCGCCTTATTTCTCTGTCTGTGAGCCAGGCCATCTCCTATCTGGAGTGCTAAACATGCAAGGTTTCACATGGGAGCTCAGATATGGCCTCGCATAACTCAAGTATTGAAATGCTTAAACAATTCAGCAGTGAAAGAGCAAGCTTGCTCCTTGGCAGCCGGCCAACGTGTCGATTTGTGCACAAATATATGGAAGGCTTTTCAGGGAGCCATCACTCCTGTCCATGTGTGAGCCATTTCTGACTCCGAGATGCTCTCTGCTCAGACATCAAAAACATCATGCCCCCAGTGCACTGTTTTTGCCAAATGTCTGCCCTTACTTTTAATATCTAGACAGACAGATCTGCGGCCTAAAGAAAGTTCCTCAGGGAAGAAACCTCCCTTGTCCCCCGTGACCCCTCCTTTCCTCCATCCATTCTCATTTTCCTGGTTAAGCAGATTTCAGTGACACAGGAACAAAAAGAGAGTGACACTGCTTGGAATATGGACTCGTCAGGGAAATGGACCATAGATTCTTGAGTGAGGGGACTTTTCCATTTTTTTTTTTTTCTCAAGTTGTATTGTAATGGAACTCCAAAGTGCATTTCCATTTTGATGTAGGGGGACCAGCATTTGAGTGACATTCCTAGAAGAGAGTGTAGTGGGTTGCGTGGTGCTCTCTAGAAACACATATCCATATCCTAACCCTGAGAATCTGTGAATGTGACCTGATCTGGGAAAAGGATCTTTCCAGATGTAATTAAGTTAAAGGTTTCAAGATGACATCACCACGGATTATCCAGGTGGGCTCTAAACCCTGTGACGAGTGTCCTTAAAGAGACAGAAGAAGATAACACATCAGAAGAAGAGGAGGTGGCCACATGAAGAGAGAAGGAGAGATTGGAACCATTTATCCACAAGCCAAGGAATGCCTGGAACCACCAGAAGCTGGAAGGGACAAGGAAGAATTCTCCCCTAGAGGCTTCAGAGGGAGCACGGCCCCACCAGCACCTTGATTTTATATTTCTGGCTTCTGGAACTGTGAGAGAGTACATTTCTGTTGTTTCAAGTGCCCAAGCTGATGGTAATTTGTCACGGCAGCTCTAGGAAATTAATACAGAGGGTAACCTGCCTTCAAGAAAAGCCATTAAAACCAACGCACAGAGCCTGGCTCAAAGCACTGTAAGGAAGGGACCCAGGGAAGACTGGTTGAAGGATTCCTATTGGTGGAGCCCAGGAACTGAACTGTCAGGAGAGCCTGGGAGGGCAGATCTTATTTCCATGGGTCTTGAGCAACTGAAGGGAGTTCCAACGTAGGCTAACGAGTTAGAATAGCAGGGGGCTTGTCATTTGCTATAACTGTGTAATTCAGACCCGGAGCATGCACTGCAGTAAGCACTTAAATTGACCAGAAAAATACTTCAAGTCTTTGCACACGAGGGCAGAGTGTGTCCGTGAAAAACAGAGTGTGGGACAGGGTGAGCCAGGCCTTTGAGAAATCATCTTTTGCCACTACCAAGGGTTGGAAGAAAAGGACCCGGGCAGGGAAAGTTCTGTCCTCCCAAGTTAGCAATGGTAACAAGCCACTTTGGCTCATCTGTTCCCGGGGGGAGTGTTCTGTGCTGCCCAGCTTGGGGTCACCCTGCCTTACAGAGACTCAGTCCTTACGCACCCGGGTGGGTGGTCATGGTGGGGGGTCCGCATGGCACTTCGGAGAGCCAAGCATCCTTCCTCAGAGGTAAGAGTAGTGCATGGCAGGGAAATGTCAGAGATGTCCTCGGGACCAGGGCCAGGTCCAAAAGAGCAGACTGTGTTTCTTGCTATTGAAGGCATGATGAGGCATCTGGGTTTTAGGTAGTGTGTGTGGTGGGTGGGAGGTAAGCTGGGCTGACCATCGGGACACCTGGATTTTTGCTCCAGTCCACCATGCCGTAGCTCACTTACTCCGCAGGAGAGACTTAAGGTTGGCTAGGTCACCTTCAAGGTCTATGACCCTAAGATTCTATGATTGTTGCCTGGGTATCAAATGAAACAGATTCAGCCTGTGGAAGGGTTTTCTTTCTCAGGCCCCCCTAAACCAGTGCGAAATGTTTTCTGAGAGGTACCCTTCCCACCAAAAATAGATTAGACAAATCGTTTCCAAGCTCTGTTTATTTGTGGTATAAAAATCTTTATTCCACTTGTAAGAACAGGCAACATTTATGACAGGAGGCCTCTTTTTTTGGTGGGGGGAGATTGCCTGCCTTAAAGAAGGCTTAAAAGAAACAGATTATAGGACACAGAGAAAGCTTTCAAATGATGGCAGGAGGCCAGGCCAGGTAGCGGCTGAACCCCCCTCCACCTGGCCCACAGTGGTGGAAGAGCTTGGTAGAAGCTGGCTGGGAGCCAGGCCTGCCTTGCTTTGATTGTAACCAGTGTCATTTCTGTGTAAAATTCTCCACAATCACATTAACAAGCCATTTAACAGACATTATAACCACCCTGACATTTGGGTGTTTATCAGATTTCTCCTCCTGTGACAGGCCCTGAATGAGCACTAAGATTTAATGTGATTGGTTTTGGCAGGCTGCATCTCCCCATCATCCTGGCACACCCCTTCATGCCCTCCGTCACCGCTGAGACCTACTGGAGGGACACCTGTTAGGAAGACGCCACCCAATTACGTGCAGACTGACGCACACCCACACTCACACATGCTCACACATACTCTAATTACGCTCCTGGAGAAACATAAACAAAGACAACCCAATAGAGCTTTTGGCTGAGTGAGATGAGGCTTTCACGTCTCCAAATTCTGGAAGTTTGTGGAATGAACCAGAAATAACCACGCTGTACATATTAAGGAGCCATGAGGAAATTTATTTCTCATTTGGACTGGTGGACCCACATTTGGGTCAAGGAAATCTATGCAGAGGACAAGAGAACTTGGGCATCCATCCATCAATTCATCTGAAAAGTCCCAGATACTGTGGGTGTTTGGAGGTGTGAAATAGCGGTTTCTGCCTTTCCTCTCTCCATCCTTCTGCCTTTTCAGACACAGTCTAAAAAGTCAAGCAGACGTGCATAGAAATAACTTTAACAATACGAAAAATTCTGCAGTCGAGGAACAATTCCGCATATGATCAGGGCACAGAAGCAGCAGCATGGCCCTGTCTGCAGATGAGCAGGAAGCCTTTTGAAGAGGGTGATGTCTGATCTGAGTCTTCAAGAGTAAAGAGGCGTTTGTCGATCTGGGTATAACTTAACTTGGCTCTCTGTCATTTGTCCCTTTCTTTCTGATTCTCACATCAGCTCGTCAAGAGCAAGAGTTACGTGTTTGGTTTCTTTATATAGCAAGAGCCTGGCCCAGGGCCTGGTATACGGTAACCACTTACCATATTTTAGCCGAATAAATGAACAAATCTATAAATGGCAGGTACTGAGGTTCCTTAGGTAGCACACATTGGCGAGTCAAGGTCAAGATCTGATTTGGGTTTTAAGTGACAGCAGATAGGGTAATGTGGCAAATATACAGGGTACACGATGACTAGGGGGCCTAGATGCTGTCCCCATGGGGTCTAGTGGAAGGTCACCCCAGATCTAACCTTGAGTACAGAGTCAGCTGTTAATCAACCACCCACCTGTGAGTAATACAAGGCCACCACGAATTCACTCTTTTGGCCGGAGGTGGATTTCCACTGGGAAACTCTGCCTAAGGGGTGGACCCTGGGGAAGCTTCTTGGTGGTCCTGCACCCACCCTCCACCTCTCTAGGTCCTAGACAATATGTGGATAATGATGGAAATGGGAGCAAAGACAAGCGATTCTTTCTTTCTAAGTTTTTCTTCCTTCTGTATTTTTGCCCTTTTATCTGAAGAGCATGGTCTAGTAAGTTGGGAAAGCTTAGAAGGGTCAGCCATGTGGTATTTGCTCACTCATCCTCATTTCATAGCCTACTTGCCAAGATTTCCCCCAAAGAAAGAGAGAAGATTTAGGAGGGTCACTCTGAAGCTTCCTATCAGCATGAGGCAGTCGGATTTGTCTGGGACTTGAATTAGGTGGTTTGAGAGATGATGTGTTGAAACATGAGCCCAGGAACCAGAAAGCCCCTTCTTTCGGCCAAGCCCTACCTTGACCAGTGAATGACCTTGAGTAGCTATTTAAATTCTCTGGGATACAGTTTCCTCATCTGTGTCCAAAATCCAGCACTCAAAATCATTACTCATTTTTACTCATCAGACACTCAATATATGTACTCAATATATATGGGAAACAAATATGATTTTTAAGTAAGAATACAGAATACAGTCTTTGAAAAGACCTGGGCCTGTGAATATTTTTGCATACTGAACATTATTTCAACCATTCCCACATTTAGTAGGCTCTCTGGATTGTGTGCTGTTTCTAAAGGGACAGAGACATTACAATGGTGATATTCTGTAGCTAAAGTGGATACATTTATTGCAGTCAGGGGCCTGCCTTTCCCACAAACAGAAGAGCTGAGAACCTAGGTGTCTGACTTCAGAAATGCAGAGAGGTGATGACCGCTTTCATTCCTTAGCCCATACCTTTCATTATACAATTGGATTGAGAATTAAAATGTAAATATACACTTATAATGTAGCTAAATAAATCCTGATTATTTTAATTCATATTAAGGTGTAAATGACTGACACCAAGCCCCATCCTTGAAGTGTGTTTTAAGAATAGTAAGGAGAAGAAAAAAAAACAAAGCAAAACAGGGAAAGTGATGGGAACTGTAAGGGTGGTGAGGGCATGGGAAGAGGGATAAGAACACAGAAAGGGGAGGATGGAGCTTCCAAAGATAAATTTTCCTTTACTGACTGCTTTTTCACTAAGTTCAGACAGAAACCAGTGGTTTAAGATCCAATTTCAGGGAATGTCATAGTCTCCTTGTTTTATGACCCAGGCTAATTTTCAAGACCAAAATGCCCCTTCCGCAAAAATCAGATAAAGCTGCCAAAGCAAACCTCAGGATCTTGAGGGATGTTATAAAACTAAAATAATTTTCTTTTCTTTTCTTTTTTTTTACATCATGCAGTTTTTTTTTCTTGAATATAAAACATACACCCTCACTATAGACTATCTAGATACTGCAACAACACATAAAGGAAAAAATAATCTGTCCTCACTTCCACCATTGTTAGCATCATGGTGCCTTGCTTTCTTTCTTTTTTTTTTTTAAAGCTTGAAGGGGGATTTCAGGACTGGCAGTTTGGCTTGAGGAGACTGCAAATCCACCACCACAGCAAAAACAAAAGTAGGGCCTGGACATGCCACGTCAGGAGAAGCCGGAGGAAGAATAGAAGCACCCAGCCTGTGTGTGGTCAGTGAGGCGTGTCTATCAGGCACACGGCTTGGCACGTTCATTGACCCCCTCTTTTCTTCCTGTATCCTCTATTCCTAGGAAGCAGATCACCCGAAGAGCTCATTCAAATCGGAACTGACTTTTAAATTAGGTGGAGGCTGAGTCATTCCGATCAGAAAACCTCTGCGCATGAGCCTGGCATTGTTAAGCGTGAGTGAGTGTGTGTGTGTTTGTGCGAGTGTGGATGTTCTCGCACCTGCGAAGAGCTCAAGGAACCAACTTAGGAGTGAGGAGGGTTGAGAAAAGCCTTTTTATCTGTTCTCACTCCTGTTCCCATCTTTAACTTGCAAACGAAGCCTTTCTTCAAAAAGAAAGGGTGGTGCGGGAAAAATCCAGAACATGGTGGGGGGGCAGTTTTTCCA
Source organism: Neomonachus schauinslandi (assembly GCF_002201575.2). NCBI lineage: Eukaryota > Metazoa > Chordata > Mammalia > Carnivora > Phocidae > Neomonachus > Neomonachus schauinslandi. The sequence continues at coordinate 133,438,437 of NC_058410.1, read as the reverse complement.
CGCTGCGTGCTCAGCTCCAGAGAAATCGGAGGATGGTTGGCTGCGCCCAGCAGGCTCCAGGTGAGGCCCCATTCCCCTGTCCCCTGGCAGTTTTAGAAAGGGGCTGACGGTGATAATAAATATTACTTGCTGACACGGAGTCCTGGGGCTCACTGACCACAGGAATCGAGGTCCCTGGGACTCTCAGACTGCTCCCAAAGCAGGCATTTATGAAGGGTTGGCTTTGCATTAATTAATTCCCCAGTCATTCACCAACAGTAACAATTCCTTCAATTAGAGTCCAGGCCCGGGAAAGCCCTGGTGTTTATTGGAAGTGACATCTGCAGAGCCAAGTGTGACTGTGTTAATACGGAAAAGCACAAAGAAACCCCAAGCCCCTCTCCTGCCTGGCGCCTTCCTCAATTTGTGCTTTTCCTCTTTAGCGGTCAGCTGGTCAGCTGATGCTTTCTCACCTGCTCCTTCTCTGGGGAGCAGGTTGGTTCTGATGGGTGACTTCTGTCCGGTGTCCATGGGGTAGCACCGGGGTCCGGAACGGAACGCACGCAAATGCGGAGCCCAGCGGGAGAGGCCCCACGAAGCTTGGCAAATTCTCTCACCATAAACATCAGAATTGGGGGGGGGGCAACAAGAGACTGGGAGCTCCAAGGGTCTTAGTATCATGAAAGCTGAAAAGGTGCAGGGACAGGTAGAAAGTGTGTGGCTGATTGTTAATGCCCCGAGGCAGGGAAAACTTCTGTTCTTGAAGGGTGGTTCTGTGTCTTGAACATCGCAGGCTCGAAAAAAATGTTTGAGGTCCCGCTGACTGACGGGGTTGGTGAGATACTTGCCCCTTTGTCCTCCAGCGTCTTTCACTGCCTGGGTTTGGCCAGTTATCCACCCTCTTTCATTTCCAGTTCTTTCAAGGATCCGCAGCCACCATCAGCACGAAGGTGGGCATCCCTCATGGAACCTTTTGCAGCGGCAGAAGGCTGGCGGCTCGGTTATAGGTTTTGCTACTTATTTATACATCTTAGCAGGTAGGTACTGGTTAATACTGCCGTGTATCACACTCAAAGTCTTTTTTTGTTTTTGTTTCTGCTTGCCCTTTTAGTAAGCCGACTTTTGAAATGTTTTGCCTTTTCTGGATATGCACTATGCCAGTTACCAAGATGATTAAGAAAGAGGTCCCCCTAACCACTAGGAAGAAGATGAAACATAAACACGTTCACAGTAACCTTAACGCAGGATGAAGACGGGCCAGGGCTGAAGGAGACATACACGTAAAGGGTAACAGGGATTCCAAGGAAAGAGGGTCCCAGCGGCTCGATCGGTCAGCACAGACTTCCTTGGGCATTTGCAAGGAGTCTTGCAAAATGTGGGCGAGGGTTTTGTAATGCAAAGGGAGGGCATCCTTGTCAAAGCGAACGGGAGACTATCTAAGGGCGCATGTTCTGGGAAGAGTGAAGAGTCCGCTTTGGGATGAAGCATAGATTGGAACTGGAGAAGTAGGTGGGACCAGTAACCAAGGACATTGTCATCCAGGGTGAGAAGTCTGTAGTTACTCTGGCAAATATGGAACCAACTGGTGGGGTTTTTTTTGTGGGGGAGGAAGGAGCAGGGTCGGGAGAAAGGCAAAGCTACTGAGAAACAGGTAGGGTACCAAGGTAAGGAGGTACTCACTCTCGGGGGTGGGCCCTGCACTTATGAGGTCTGAGAGGGACCCTCCTCGCTGTGCTTCCAGCCTGGCCAGGGAGATGGGGGAGGAGGTGGGCAGCCGTGTCATGATGTTTAAGACATTGCTCTGAAAGCCCTATTTAAGATAGACTGGAAAAAGTGGGAGTGGGAGGTGAGATTGTACACGTTATAATTAAGAGTTAAATCAGGGGCGCCTGGGTGGCACAGTCGGTTGAGTATCCGACAATTGGTTTCAGCTCAGGTCACGATGTCAGGGTCGTGAGATCGAGCCCCGCATCGGCTCTGTGATCAGCGGGGAATCAGCTGGCAAGTCTCTCTTTCTCTCTCCCTCTACCCCTCCCCCTGTGTGCGGGTGCTCTCTCTCTTTCAAATAAATAAATAAATCTTAAAAAAAGAGTTAAATCAGACAGAGAAGATGGACCATGGGAGATCCTTTCAAACAGGGAATTCAGACAGACTAGCAGTGGAAAGCACTGGATGAAAATCACCCCTCCGGTAATACCTAGTAGTCAGGGAATGATTTCCAGGGGCCAGGAAGAGTTCCACATGCTTTATGTGCATTAATCAATTTAAGGATGGTGGGAGAAGCCCCCATCTGGAGCCCAGAGAGCTGAGTTCTAGTCTAGCTCTGCTTTAATGGGTTGTGGGAGACTCTGGTTCAACTCTTCTCCCTGTAAAAGGCTGAGTTACATCCCAAAGGTCCCCTAGCATTCTGAAATCCCCTGACATACGTTAATATCAGCTCACCTAAAGAGAGAACTCCAGTTTGGGGACCCAAAGTAGGATCAGTCAAGATGTCTCAGATCAGGTGCCTGGGGAGGTAAGTCCCTCTGTCGGGACTCTTGTCCTTCACTGGTTCACTTGCAGCCAACCCCCAGCATTTCTAGGTGACAGCCCCCCTCCCCCCTTGAAGACTGAGATTCCAACCATCCGATGTTCAATTCTGCCTTTCCCTTGGGGATCCTCTTTCCACCTTTATCCGGCACCAGGAGGCTGGCCCACATTTCCCTCCCCCTCTCTAGCACTGTTGTGTCATTAACAAAACTCCCCAAACCCTTGCAAAGCCCGGACAGCAGAACCGTCCCATGAGAGAAACAGTGGACTTAATAAGCTTCCCCTTAAATGGCCCCAAATCCCTCCCAGTGATTAGGGGGTTGGGGGGTGGGGAGAAGCAGCTATACACAGGACAGAGTCTTCGGGGGCAGGAGGTGAGAGAGGAAAAGAATAAAGAAAGTCCCTGAGATCCTGGGCCTCTGGGACCAAATTAAAAAAGCAGAACCACTTATTCAAAATCAGATGAAGGTCAGTGGGATGTTTGTCAAACAAACTTGTCATTATTTGTCACAATTTGAGGAAGTATCAGTCAGTAGACACACTTGGGCATGTAACAGAGTTATTTATAGCTGCCAGTCTACAGTTGTAAGTAATGCAGGGCCAAGGTTCGGTGTTATAAACAGTTTTATTTATAATGATTGTGTGGCTATAAATAGTTGGGTTCGCTGGGTGTAGCCGAACGGCTGGGCAGAGTTCTGTCAGAGCCCCAGCCAGGAGGCAAGCGACAGCAGGGAAGTGAATCCTGTTTTTCCCTCTTTTTTGGCGGACCCTCTCTGTGAGTCCTTGCCCAGCATCCTCTTCCTCGCTGTCCCTTTTGGAACCAGGAGCTGTGTGCAACCGTGTTCCCGGGAGACGGTGGAAGTTACTCACTTAATTAATTAACATCTGCCCCCAAGATCTCCCGTGGAAAGGTTGAAAGGGAGGGGGGATGCGGGCACCACCTCCTTTGTGCCTATTCATGGACAATGAGCTAATTACAGGCTCCTTCGCCCGCTGGAGGGTGGAGGGAGACATCCTGTTATTCTCCAGAACAGGCAAAGCTCTAAAGGTTTGTTTATAGCTTCAGTGTTAATTTGACCGACAGCAATAGTCTCTTCTAAAAATAAGCGGTTGTCAGAAATTTGGAAACTTACTAGTTTCTTGTGTCAGCAGAATCTTGTCTGGGGAGTAGGGAGGTGGGGTGGGGAGCAGAAGAGAGAACGGGGAATATGTATACATAAATTCTACATGTAAAATACATAGGTATGTCAGCTTTAAAACTGATCATTATAGTGTTTGGCACGGGGCAGTATTCTTAAGACGACGGGGAGGAACACCCTTCCCCCGTTACCCTCCGAAATGCTAATGCATTTGTCATATGGAAATATCTGGTTCTATACATATCCCCACCCCATCCACCCCCAAAAGCCTTATGCTCCATTTTAATACCGTTAGGCTGAATCTTATTTTGTGACTTTTTTTTTTTTTTTTAAAGAAAAGGTGTGGCTATGAAAAAAATTTATTGGATCTTAATTTGCAAAATTAGTTCTGGTTCATTTTATTGCTGTAATTTAATACCCATAATGATTTTCTGACACATATGTTTTAGCAGCAAGATCTACGTCCTATTCATTTTTCATTTCAATACAGCTGAAGTCTATTAGGTAGGATGGCACAAATCAGAGAGAGGAACACCCAGCAAGAAACTGACATCATGCTGTCATTTTAGCATCCTCTCCGATACGAGCTGAGCCCCTAGGAGCATGCAAGTAGGCACAGCCAGAGATGTTGGGCAGAGGGAGAGAGGCATGCAGGTCTTGAAAAAAGGATTACATTTTTTCCCCCACCTCTATCATCATCAACATCTTCATGCTCGTCATCATTACTGCGATTCTTTGTCCAAGAGTGCTGTGAGATGCATCCTCTTTGAACCTATCCCACTCTAGCTGTAGCAGGGAGGCTGGCCTAAGGAAGCCGGCAATTACACCCAGGTCATGGATGCAGAGGATCTAATGTCATGGGACCCCGAGGAGGTGCTTCTCATCCTGACCCGGGTGCTGGGGAAGGCATCCTGGAGGAGGTGGTCCCCGAGTTGATTCCTACAGGAATCGCCGCCTTAGGGCGGCGACCGTGTCTTTTTGTGTCTGTAATAGACACGTCCTGACATAATGGGCGCATGGTAAAGATTTGCAGAGAGAACAAATGAAGGTTCACACTCTTTTGTAATTTGATTGCCTCTATGAGAACACTTTTGTTGCGCATTTGCAGTACATAAATAAATACACACATGAATTAAAATAGCTAAAATTGAAATGTTAAAGCGACAAGAGATTTTTGGAGGGTGTGCACTGGAGTGACACAAGGAGCCTCTTCTGACTGATAGCCTGGCATGTCTCATCAAAATGATAGACTTCTTATGGTAAGGGTGTCCAAGGCCAAGGTGTAGGGAATAAGATGGAGCAGTGTGCATGTTGAGGTGAATTGATTTCAATGGCCTCACCAGCATGTCCAGAATTCCCTCCCTGTTTATTTTGGGAACTGCCTTTACCATGAACGGGGCTAAGACCTCAATCTCCCATGGGCTCCAATTCTATACTCATGAAAGAGATGGCGTTAAGTCAACGGAAGGAGGACCAGTACAAAGGGTTAGATGCTCCATCAATTTCTCCCTCATTCTCATTTTTTCCCCTTTCTCTACAACTGTTCTTGGTTATATTTATCTCTATGATTATTTCCAGCATTTTATTTTATTTTATTTTTATTTTCAGCATTTTATTTTATTTATTTTTTTAAAGATTTTATTTATTTATTTGACAGAGAGACATAGCGAGAGCAGGAACACAAGCAGGGGGAGTGGAAGAGGGAGAAGCAGGCTTCCCGCGGAGCAGGGAGCCCGATGCGGGGCTCGATCCCAGGACCCTGGGATCATGACCTGAGCCGAAGGCAGACGCTTAACAACTGAGCCACCCAGGCGCCCTATTTTCAGCATTTTAAAAGGAGAGACTCTCAATGTTTATTTTGGAATAGAAAAGACAAATGTTTTTCCGTATTGCTCATTTGGGTGAAGGTGGTGGGGGGGGGAGTTAATATGAGCATTATCAAGCCTGTGACTTCAGAGAAGAGTCTTGGAACTGGAAATGTGTTTGGCCAGCCTGTATTATCTCCCATCCCAACACTATTATGAACATATATCGTAGACCCAGACGTTCCCATTCAAAGGAGAAAGAAGAGCACAGTAAATTCTACAATATAATTTGTGAATCTGATAGTTTATCCTTAATATTCTTGTTTATTTTGATTTCCAAGAATTCTCCCTAATGCCAAGTACTAGTTGAGAAGGAGGTGTAAAAATGTATTAGTTCAGGCCCCTTGGCTAGTCGTTCTTAGAGCTGTGTTTAGAGCTTCAGGACACACCATTACTCTGCTCCATTTCTCTCCTTGGACTCAGTGACTGGTTCAAAGCCATTTGCCTTCTAAGAGACAGAGCTGGGATAGATTGTCTCTCACCTTCCAGAAACGATAAATAATGTTTGTTGGAAATAGATAGACACTCCCGTGATAAAGGCAGTTAAGGGTGAGGATTCTAGAGTCAGACCGGCGTAGGGGTGAATCCTGGCTCTTCACTGTTTGTGAAGCAGTGGTATGCTGCTTGTCTTCTTTGGAATCCCAGCTTTCTCCTTCATATGGTAGAAACAATGATGATAGCACAAGAGAAGGGGTGGGAGATTCACGCGAGGTGACACAAGTCAGAACTTTGCTGGGGTTCCCAGCACACAGAGTATCTCCAACCTAGAACAGAAGCAACAATGAAAACAAACCCAAGAAGCGAACAACTCCCCACCAGCCCCCCCAAAACTGGGCTCCCTGTTCTTTAGACCCACGACAGAGTTGTTCCTAGTGAAGAATCTTGCTCCTGAATGTCCTTTTGCATGGGCTCATCTTCCTGGGGGAGGATGTACCTGCTTATTTCCTCTGAGAGAGAAACCCAGGAGCCCTGTTTACCCCCCATCAGGCTTTGAGCATCCAGAGACAGAGGTGGCAGATTGGTGGCTAGGGATGGGGACAGTGAGGGGAGGGTTCCAGGTGAGCAGTCCTGTCCCCATGAGCAAGAGGAGCCTGACAGGTTTAGTTGGCCCAGTGGGAAGCCCAAAGGAGGAATGGCAGTGAGGGTCTGGAACAGTGGGCCCTGCTCTGAAACCCAGCCTGTGGTGGAGTGATCTCCACCAGTGGGAACGCTGCCCCGGACACAGGTCAGTGGCTTTGAGGAACTGAAAAAACTCTGGGAGGGAATTAGAGAAGACTCTGGTAAGTCAAGCTGGTGAGGGCTTAGAACATGATTTCACTCGCATACTGGGAAATAACTATTTGCACACAAAATTATCCCATTTAATCCCTCAATAACCTTGTGAAGTTTTTATGGTACTTTGCAGATCAGGAGAAGGGAGGCCCAGAGAGATTTAAATCATACATTCAAAGTCACAGACATCAAATTGAAGCCAAGGTTGAAAACAAATCTCGTTGATTTCAAAGTCTGTCCTGTCTGTGTCCACTGACCCAGCTAAATTTTACGTGAATACATTTTCCACAACTTTTCCTTCCCCACCTTAGCTCAATAATGATGGGCTATGACTTCCTGTGTGTGAGTGTTTGGGTAAGTAAGCAGATTCGGAACTCAGGCTGCATGCATTCCTATCTTGCCTGCACCACTTACTGGCCTTGAGGGTTTGGGCAAGGGAATAAAATTCTCTGTGCCTCAGTTTCCTTGTCTGTAAAGTGGGGTGTATTAGGGTTCTTCAGAAAAACAGAAGAGATAGGATATGTGTGTGTGTGCATGTATGTACATATATAGACACACACATAATCCTATTTGTATGTATGTGAATAGAGAGAGTTGTTATAAGGAATTGGCTCAAATGATCGCAGAGGCTGACAGCTCTGAAGTGTGCAGGGCGGCCAACAGGCTGGAGATGCAGGGAAAAGCTAATGTTGCAGCTGGAATTTGAAGGCAGTCTGGAGGCCCAAATCCCTTTACCTTGGGGGACCTCAGTCTTTTTTCTCTTAAGACCTTCAAATGGGGCACCTGGGTGGCTCAGTTGGTTAAGCGACTGCCTTCGGCTCAGGTCGTGATCCTGGAGTCCCGGGATCGAGTCCCGCATCGGGCTCCCTGCTCGGCGGGGAGTCTGCTTCTCCCTCTGCCCCTCCCCCCTCTCATGTGCTCTCTCTCTCTCATTCTCTCTCTGTCAAATAATAAATAAAATCTTTATTAAAAAAATAATAAATAAATAAAGTTTCATTGGGTGCCTGGGTGGCTCAGTCGGTTAAGCAACTGCCTTCGGCTCGGGTCATGATCCTGGAGTCCCCGGATGGAGTCCCGCATCGGGCTCCCTGCTCGGCGGGAAGCCTGCTTCTCCCTCTGCCCCTCCCCCCTCTCATGTGCTCTCTCTCTCTCAAATAAATAAATAAAATCTTTAAAAAAAAAAAAAAGACCTTGAAATGATTGGATGAGGCCCAGCCACATGGAAAGGGTCATCGGCTTTACTCACCGTCTACTGATTTAAATGCTAACCTCATCGAAAACATGCCTTCCTAGCAGTATCTAGAGTGGCGTTTGACCAAATGCCTGGGTACCGTGACCTAGCTGAGTTGGCATATGGCATTGGCCATCACTTGGGGCTGATAAGGTCTACCTCCTGAGGCTGATGTGAGGCGTAAATGAGCTGATCCGTATCAAGAGCTTTGAACCTGCCTGGCACAGGTAGGTTCCGGCGAAGCATTCTCTATTGTTTCCCACCCCAGCAGTGGACACGCTTTCTCTCGCTTCGGCTCAGACATGTCACTTCTGTCCTTGGGGCCGACGCTCTTGCTACCAGCAGGTTCTGCTTCTCTTCCATTTGCTTCTCGTGGCTGCAATAAAGTCCATGTGCCTCCTGTGTGGCCACCGCGTCTGGCAGGAGATTTATGTTTCCTGGTTCCCAGGATAGATCAGGATACCGGGCGATGCCTCCCCTGGACAGCCTCGGTAAAGGCGCAAGAGGGGAGACACGGCAGGGAAGGGGCAGCTGAGGACGGCCAGCCGCCTGAAATCGCAAGGCAAGAATTCGGCCCAGAGAATCTTTGTTGTTGTTTGTACTCATGGCAGGAAGCAAACACATTGCTCTTTAATTTTCCTTGGCAGGGTCTGTGGCGCCGGGCGGCTGCCAGCCTGTCTGCTGGGCCCCAGTTGCGTCCCCACCTCCCCCAGCCTCAGGTGGATGCCCCCCCAGCCCCCCAGTGCCTTGCCTGGAAAAACTCGACCCCCACAGCCCCTGCCGCCTGACCCCCTCTCCGTCCAAACCTCTGCTCTATCTCTGTTGCCCAGCTGCACCTTCGGTGGCCCTTCCCTACCTGACAAAGGGAGATACCTTTGATAGGCGTGCGTTGCGAGCCGAATGCATGCTCCGCTTGGAGACAGGAGAATTCTCATTTTGCTTTGGTTTATGAGGTGGGGGGATTAAAACTGGGACAAATGCAAAAGATCCTGGAGGACAATGGGGAAGGAAAGCTCGGGGAGGAAGCAGCGGAAAGGGGGTGGGGGGGGCAGGACCAGTGAAAGAATAAACTAAGCTTTCATCTTGGAGTCTGATCCGTTTCTGAACCCTGATGGGAAAGGTCATGAATTTTAAAATGTGTCTCTCCAGCCGACAGCTCCGGTCATAAAAGCAGCACTCTCTGAAGCTCTAGACGGCGGGCGGTGGGAGACCTGAGAGAGAGGGGCCCCGCCACCTGGCAGGGGAAGCTCCTGCCGGCCTGTCCGAGGCAGCGATTAGGCAGGGTTTGAACATGCTGTCCTGGGCAGGCTTCTGAGGTCAAGGCCTCCTTCCTGCCAGTGTGGGGTTGTCTCCAGCACGCCTGGCACCAACACGGAACTTTCCAAGCAGGCCCCATGAGGCCCTGCGGATTGCTTGTGTCTCGCAAGTCACATGGCCACCTGCCGCAGTCCGTGTGCACCTGTAAGCCCACCGGGGTGGGAGGTGCTTGGGAGGTGGCGCTGGAGTCTTTCTCATCCCGGCGGCGGGGTCTTAGAGCTGCTGCAGGAGGGGAAGCTTGGGGCCCCCCGCCCCCCAAGTCTTGGAGGAGGGTGAGAGTCTGCAGGTTGCAAGCTGGGTCCTTGCAGGTGGCTAGCTGGCTGTGGGAGGGATTGTGAAGGTGGCTGTGCTGTCTTTCCTGGGCTGGAATAGGCGATGTCACCATTGCCCCGGGGCCCTGGTCCATGGTCAGTGTATCTGACTTGAGGAAAGGTGCAGGCTTTTGAAAAATGGAGTGTTGTTACATCCTAAATAGAAGAGAGGCTCATTCTGCACCCCCCCCCCCGCCGAGAGAACCCCGAAGAAGCAGCCATATCTGTTTGCAGATTTAGGGTAGGGAGCATTGAGTTTTCTGAAAGCAAGACAGTGGTGCCTGAAACAAGACTGCAGACATTTCTGGAAACACAAAGTGGCCAAGAGCAGCACCCTGACACCTGCCAAGAAAAGGCTCCTCAGCTAGATGGCTGAGCCCTGAAAATGGAGGCTGTGGCCCTGGGAAGAGGGATGAGGTGCAAGCCAGGCTTGTAGAGATGCGGGGGGCTTTGGGGGTCCCATGAGAGGCCCCAATTCTCTCGGCTCCGTGTCCTGCCTGGTCCCATCTTTCCATCCCTTGGGAATCGGGAAGCTCCTCCCATCCCTCGGAAGGGGGACCAATCACCTGTGTTTCAGTACATCGGCTCCTAGGGCTCTCAGTTTCGGGGAGACTCTTTTCAGAGGGTGTGCTGGGCAAAGCAGCCTCCTTCTCATTTAAGAGAAAGATGTTTTCATTGTGATAAAAGATCCCTAAGGTAAAATTTACCATCTCAGCCATTTTTAAGTGTATAGCTCAGTGGCATTAAGTACATTCACAATGTTGGGCAACCACGAGCACTATCCATCTCCAGAACTTTCTCATCTTGGCAAAACTGAAAGTGTGTGCTCATTAAACAATGACTCCCCTTGCCCTCGCTCCCAGCCTCCTGGTGACCACTATTCTATTTTCTGTCTCTATGAATTTGCCTGCTCTAGGTACCCCCATGCAATGGGGTCGTACAACATCTCCTTCGTTTTTGGTAAAGATAATTTTGGAAGCCACAGGTGTGCAAGGACTCCTCAAAGAGAAGCAAGAAATCACAGGATGAAAGCCTGCACACGGGTGTGTTCGCGACGGGTTCCTCAGAAGCAGGTGGCAACCTGCTGGGGACAGACAGAAAAGGGAGCCTGGACAGGACCCCCTGAGCCTGGAGAGGGGTGGCGCTCTGTCGGGGTGGCCTGGCAGGGTTGCCCAACTGCAGAGAAGACCGGAGCGACAGAGGGAGGCCTTGATTTTCTTAAATCACAGTGCTTCCCCTGTTGTGATTTCACTGACGGGGAACAACGTTCTGGAAATCAGATTCTCCCACAAAGCCCACCTGCAGGAGGGCAAATGGGGTGGCATGGGTTTCTCTTTGCTTGGCCTGTCTTGGCAACAGAGAGGAGTGGTCAGAACAGGAACACTGGAGTCCTTTGTGAATTTGAAAACCAGTTCTTCTATTTACAAGATGTAAGACCCAGAACAAGTTCACGTATTCGTGGGGGTTCCATATCCCCTCGTGAAAACTGAAGATGAGAAGAATCTCTGTCTCTTAGGGTTAGTGTGAGGAATAAGGAAAATAATATGCCACATGGAAAAGTGCTCTGCCGGATGCCTGACCTGCAGGAAGTGCTCAGCAATAACAGTAATTATAAGCATAAGTCATTTTGATGTTACACATCAGTCTCTTAATATGTTCCGTTAGCATGACTCACTATCCTTAAATCTGAGCAACTTTAAAATGAGTTTGGGGTATGCAAGCCCCAGGCCCAGGCATTCCTGAGAACTTGCTGGGATGAACAACACCTTGTGAATCCTGGGAAATCAGCAGTTTCTTTCCCTTGTGACGTCTTGACCTCACCATTCATTTCCCTTCTAAGCATCAGTAGAAATAAAGATTTGGAAAGTGGGAGCTCATCTGTGCGGGAGAAATATGAACCCACAAGCTTATTTTAGTTGGTCATACTGCAAGGACTCCACAGTGACAGACGGGCGACCTGGTGAAAAAGTGGACGGAACAATGAACGTTGCCCCCGGACAGCCAAGTTCACCTGCGGTGGTGGGGTCCACAGCAGAGGGGTGGGGCCGGTCTGGTGGAGCCCTGCTATTGGAGGGCACAGGTCTGTCCAAGATGTATTTCCTGGCTGTCTTCAGGGGCTCTGCTCAAGGTGGTGCCAAACCTGTTAAGGCTGCTGGGGGGGATCCCGGCAGGGGTCCTCATGGTTTGAGGGGTCTCCTTCCTGTGGGATATGTGGGGCAGGGACTACATTCCTGTGGGGACAGCCTCCTTGCAGACTTAGGGCCATTACCCCCTTGACTCTCGGCCTTTGGCCCCCAGATCCTATTTGCCCAAGCCCTGGGGTGAATTCTTCCTCAAAAGCCTCCTGGTCTATTTTTGCCACCTTGCCTCAGGTTACCCAAAGATTTTTCGTAGCAACAAATCTCGAACCTAAAGCGCTGCGGTCTCCATCTCTCCCCTATCAGGTGCACCAGCTGTTCTGCACGCGTTCACTCTGCCCCCAGGCCCCATTTAGCAATGGGTGTGTCAGGGTGGTTGGGGAGCGTCCATCTGCCCACAGATCCCAGTTGGGGGGATTAATTAATGATTATAGAGTACTTTGAAGGTTGGAGGGCTAATTATTTAGTCAGTTCTCTCCCTTCCCCCAAGTCCCCTTGACGGCCTTTTGTCTCTTTCCCTCATGGGGCGTCCTTTGAAGTGAATAAGAGAGGATGAACCTGGGGTCAGCTAATAGAGCCAGCCATTCCAGATGGCCGGACCAGAGAGCCCGTCTGGACGCCGTGCCACTGCTGGAGCTGAGATTTTTTGCTGGCAACACCATATAGCTTTCTTTATGTCAGAGCTGGCCAAGGTTCCAGAAGACCGTGGGTTCCCAGGCTCCCAACTGGGCATGACAAACAACAAGTCTTCATTTGCTGAGGAGGAGCCTGATGTCCTTGTGTGTCCAGGTTTCCTCCAGTTTCAACGTGAAATCCCTTATCTGTTAATTCATTCTCCCTTCTCGCTCTTGTTACTCTTTTCCGAGAGCATGGCGCCCTAGGAAGAACCTGGTAGGTTCGGCTCCCCTGCTGCGTTAGTACCAGGTGGGGGAGAACTAGTTCTGAGCCGTCCTGTGGGAGTGGTGAGTTCAGGCTTCCTCACAGTGGGAGGACATCACATTGCTTCTCTGCCCTCCCCCTCTCCCAACACACCACGGTTTTGAAATAAGATATATTTTTCTATTATTTTAAAACCTTGAATTGTGTATCCATTTTTAGTTGGGGGAAACCCCAAGGATGAAATAAATATTGTTGGTAGTGGATTACACTTAAATATCCCCTACCTGAGCCCAAGACCAGGTGTTCGGTACACCTGTGTGCGTATTCTGGGCAGAGAAGTTTGGGGCTGGAAAATCCCGAGTTCGTGTAAGTCATGCATGCATTCATCTATATTCACCAAGTGTACTGAGAGGCTACTGTGGTTATAGAGATGGTAGAGATACAAAGAGAAGACAATACTTAGTTCCGAAGGTATGTTGAGTCTAGTAGGGAGAAAAGTATGAAAATATATAAATATGGCGAATGATACTTTGAACGATTGTTTTGTATTTTGCTCTATTTTCATGTTCCCTCAGGTCAACAGGTAGATTAGCTCTTTGCCTGTCCTTGCCTCAGGATATTTCCAGGGCAGAAAACAGAAACTGCTTGAAGTCGAAGGCTTTTGTAAAACTCCCAAGCTCTTTGAAGAAAGGATTCTGGGGTCCCAGGAGTGGAGGGGAGAGAGGAGGCCTTTGAGGGCATCAGGAGGAGAGAGAGATGACCCTAAGGGCCAGAGGCTGGGCTAGAGAGGGCTTTGAGCATGATGAAAGGGAGGGAGACAGAGAGGCCAGGAAACGTGGAAAGATCACAAAGATGTGGGTGTAGCAGACCTGGAGGCCAGTGAGGCACAGGGGCTCCCAGCCTCACCCTGAACTCCCCAAATGAGACCCTGAGGCAGAGGAACCACTGGCCCTGGAGGTCCATTATGGATTGGGGCAATAGAGGACTCTGGGGACCAGGAAAAGCTCACCAGTGAGTGGAGGGGTTCCCCAGTTCTCTGGTGATGCAGGAGGCCTGATCACTGCCCAACCTCTCCCCCTTGCCCCCCGGGGCAGGTGAGCCCAGTAATGACTGTGCTCGAATTTCTGCCACCTCAGCAGGACGGGAGCTCACAGTGGGACTAAAATAAAATATTTTATATTATTTTATTTAATATTTATTTAAGTGGCCTTAAAATAAAAATATTCTGCACACACTGGAGTCACAGACTCTGATACTAAACCCGAGATACAATATAAAGTGGGGGTTGGAGATACCCAGAGAAGTCAAATTCATAGAGACAGAAGGTAGAGTGGTGGTTGCCAGGGGCGGGGGCAAAGGGGACTGGAGAGTCATGGTTTCATGGATACAGACTTTCTATGTTGCAAGGTGAAAAGTTCTGGAGATTGCTTGCACAACAGTGTCAATATATTTAACACTGTTAAACTGTACCCTAAAAATAATTAAGATGGAAGTATCATTTCACACTTGTTAGGAGAGCTATTATCAAAAAGATAAAAGGTAACAAGTATTGGCAAGGGTACGGGGGGAAAAGGGAACTCTTACACAGTGTTGGTGGGACCATTAAGGAAAACAGTATGGAAGTTCCTCAAAAAACTAAAAATAGAACTACCACATGACCCAGCAGTGTCTCTTCTGCATCTATACCCAAAAGATATGAAACCAGTATCTTGAAGAGATAACTGTTCTCCCATGTTCACTGCAGCATTATTCACAATAGCCAAGATATGGAAACAACCCAAGTGTCCACTGATGGATGAGTGGATAACTTAGACATGGTATGTATGTATGTATATATATAGTGGAATATTATTCAGCCTTAAAAAAGGAAATTGCAAAAACATGGATGAACTTGGAGAACATTATGCTCAGTGAAAGAAGCCAGACACATAAAGAAAAAAGCTACATGGTCTCACGAACACGTGGCATCTAGAAATGTCAGACTCATGGAATCAGGGAGTAGAACGGTGGTTACCGGGAAGGGGGAGGTGTGGGAAATGGGGAGATGTAGTCAGAGCGTACATAGTTGGGTTGTAGGATGAATAAGTCTAGAAACCTAATGTACAGCATGATCATTATACTTAATCATACTGTTTTGAATAATGGATATTTGCTAAGAGAGGAGATTTTGGGTACTCTTATCACACACGCACAGAAAAGGTAACTAAGTGAGGAGATGGATATATTAAGTAGCTTGACTGTAGTCATCATTTAACTCTGTATAGCCAATCATCACACTGTATGCCTCAAATATAGACAATTCTTATTAAAAAATGAAATAAAAATGGTTGAGATGATTAATTTTATGTTATATGTATTTTTTACTACAATTTAAGAAATATGGGGTTTGGCCCCCCAAGAGTGCCAGGAGCAAAGATGGAGGTAGATCTAAGTCTGCTTGCAGGGAGTCACGGAAGCCCTTCACAGATGGGGGCCAAGTGTCTGAGACTTGAGGAGCAGAAAAGAGGCAGAGGGATGAAGGAAATGCAGAGGATGGGAATGGGAGGATCGAGAGAGGCAGGGGAAAAAGACACACACACACACACACACACGCACACACAGCCCTGGAGGGGAGAGTAGGGTACTCTGGGATAGCAGGACAGAGGTGCTAGAGTTTAGAATGTATGGCGGCATGGGGGGCAGCCGGGAGGAATTGGTCTAGTTCAGAGTTTATCTGGTAGGTGATGGGAGCCATTGAGAGTTCTTGGCAGGGGCTGGGGGAGTGACATCATCAGACTGATGTTCTAGAAAGATGACCCAGGCTTCTGTTTGGAGGATGGAGTTGAGCAAGGGGCAGGACTCTGCTTGCATCCCTGCTTCACCCCTTTCCCTGTGGCTGCAGAAACGGGGCAGCAACCTGGGAGCACAATGGTTAGCATCACTTCCCCTCTCCCCACACCTCACTGGCAACTCGGCCATCTGTGCACATCATCCCCTGTGTGTTTGGCCATGTTTGTAGTTTTGGGAGTCTCTGTTCTTCTCATGGCCTCCACGGATGGTAAGAGCTAGCATCACGGGCAGAGCTTTTCCCAAGCTTTACTATGCCTCCCTGCCCCACTTTCTCTACTTCTTCGGTGGGCAGACTCATTAATTCCCATGCCCCAAGCCCACAAAATGTTCTCTCTGTTGTACTTACCGCATCAGCCCACGTTCCCAAGGGTGAACAATCTCGGGCTTGCTGGGGCTGTCTATGTCTGCTTATGGAGGCAGAATAGTGCTTCCTTGGGGTAGGGGCAGACCCAACGGTGTCACTGCCTGGGTTGAAGACGTGGGTGAGTTTTGTAGTCTTGTTGCCCCATCTGTAACAGGAGCACGAACAGTCTTACCTTGCTGAAGCTGTGAGGAAGTAGTACAAAATGATTAAAGAAGACAATTTAGGTGCTACAAACCAACTTTCCTGAATACTTCATGAATTGGATGATGTCCTTCCGGAGTACTGCAAAATGGGGCGGAAGGCTGGATGCTTTTATAGGATGAACAATAAAGAAGGAGGAAGGGAATAATAGAAAATACCAGATTGGCTGAGGCCACTAGGCAACCTTGCTCAGGGTGAGAAATTTTGACATTTGGAGACTGGTGGGCTGGATGGGGAGACTGCCTTTCTGGCCAAGCATGAGGACATGGGAGTTCTCGAAGCTAAGTTTCTGGTTGCTGATATGGCACCCTGGGCAGGAATGCCTCCATCTTGGGCCTAGAAGTCTTTTTCAACAGAGGATTGAATGAGTTAATATTTGAAAAGCACTTGGAACAGTACCTGGCACAGAGTTGATGCTGTATAATTGTTAAGTAAGCACCTACTTCAAAACGGAATGGTGGGGATTCAAAGAGATGTTGCCTGTAGGTGCTTAGCACAGTACCTGGTAAATAGTTAATGCACCGTATATGCTAACAGTCGCTTTTACTGTTACGATGTTTAGGGCTTGACCTCTGTGGGGTGGGCTGGAGGCGATGAGGTGGGGTCTGCCTTGGGGGTCAACCCAAGCAGTGGGTCTGACTGCCCCCCACCCCATTCCCTTGGTTGTCCCTCATCTGCCCTCCACATGGCTGCTACCTTTCTGACTAGATGTGGATCTAGTCAGGCGACTGCCTGGCTGACTTAAAAACCTGCTATGGATTCTTCTTGTGGGTTGAATTGTGTCCCCTTGAAAAGAGATGTTGAAGTTCCAAGCCCTAGAACCTCAGAGTGGGACCTTCCTTGCAGATGTAATTAGTTAAGAGGAGGTCATATTGGAATATGCAGTATGGCTGGTGTCCTTATAAGAAAGCAGGCGTACGGGGACCCGGGGACCCAGGGCGAATGTCAGGTAAAGGTGAAGGCAGGAATGGCAGTGATGCATCTACCAGCTGAGGAATACCAAGGATGGCCAGCCATCACCAGAAGCTGGGAGAGAGGGATGGAACGGATTCTCCCTCACAGCCCCCTGCAGGAACCAATCCTGCCGACACCTTGATTTTGGACTTCCAGCCTCCAGAACAGTGACATGATACATTTTACCCGATACGTTTCTGTTATTTTAAGCACCACCCCCACGGCAGTGTTGTGATACTTACATGGCAGAAACAAATACAGTCCTCACCACCTGGAGAAACAACCAAACTGGTTAGCCTGGTATTTGAAATTCCCTATCCTTTATACACACACACACACACACACACACACACACGCACTGCTTTAGCCACATGCTGTGCCACATTGGACCATTTGTCATTCCACAGACATGACTAAAAATATTATTTGTCACAGGAAAAAATTATTTGATATTTATAATTATTCCTCCCCATCTGCGAAGGTCCCAGTACTTGGAGCCCGTTTTTATTTGTGGGGCATCGGTACCCACCCCCGAAGATGGTTGAGGTGACGGAAGGAGAGGACACAGAGCAGAGGAAGAGCAATAAATAAAATAGCTCTTGGTTGTGAAAGGGAGTGTGTAATAGGCCTGGGAAAATTTGCAGGGCTGGGGATTCAGGCCCTGGAGGCTGTTTAGTCCAGGGAAAGAACAATCTGGGTTGGTTTTCGAGGGACTTTGGAGGGGGGAGGACGAAACATGCTGAGGGGAGATTTTCGGAGAGAAACGCTGCCTGCTGTGTGAGGTGGATTGTTCCTCCTTGTTCTCCCTAGAAAATCTGTGGTTAAATCATGGTGCCCTTCAACGCTTGTGGTGTTCATCCCCCCTACCCCCTCCTCCCCTCCCTTCTCCACCCCTCTCTTCCTCCCCTGTCACCCATAGCAGTGGAGTACCTGCCCACGGATGACTCAGAGGTTGAGTAATCCAAGCCCAGGCCACATCCCCTTGTTCACGCGGCTCCCGACACCTGGGACGACCTTCCCCTCAACCCAACCCACTCATCTTTCAAGTGTCCTGCCTAGTTTTTTTTTTTTAAAGATTTTATTTATTTATTTGACAGAGAGAGACACAGCGAGAGAGGGAACACAAGCAGGGGGAGTGGGAGAGGGAGAAGCAGGCTTCCTGAGGAGCAGGGAGCCCGATGTAGGGCTCGATCCCAGGACCCTGGGATCATGACCTGAGCGAAAGGCAGACGCTTAACAACTGAGCCACCCAGGTGCCCTCAGGTGTCCTCCCTTATGTTGGCAATTTCTGTGCCACCTCCCCTCTTCCTACTCCCAGGCAGAATTGCAATTAATCACCACCTCGAATTCCCACAGAGCTTCTCAGATTATCCTCCTGTCATCGTGCTTATCTCACTTTCTCTGGGGATGGAGCCTGGGTCCCAATTTGTCCGGAGTGTCCTCTTCCCGCCCCTGCGGGAGCTCGGAGCCCCACCTGCAGCAGGTGCTCAGGGACGAGTGAATGAAAGGATGTGCCGAGGGCGGCAGGATCGGACAGGGAGAGGACAAAATGCCCCGAGAAGAGAATGAGATAAAAAAAAAATGAGGGGCTGGAGCAAGGAGAGGGAGTGAAATGATAGCCTTCCTTGAAGCACCCCTCAGAGAAGTCTAATTTACATAATTAAAATCCAAATAGCTAGGGGGGTGGATGGGGAGCCAATTGGTAGGTAGAATGTAGACACAGGAAGCACCAAGCCCAAGACAAGATCAAGAATGGGGGTTAGAGATACGTCTGCACTAGAATCATAAAAACACGAAGTTGGAAGTGGGAGAAATAGGGCAGGGACAGGGTAGAACCAAAAGCAAGGCGGTAGGGGTGGGGGGTGGGGAGGGAAGAATTGCATTAATAGACGATGCTGGGGCGGGAGAGAAACAGAACCCATGACCTCAACTCAACGCCAGGACCGGCGGGGTGATTGCGTGTAGCGAACTGGGTCTGAAATCTAAAGAGGCATGCGCATCTCATTGCTGAGCAGAGCAGAAGACTGAGCAGGGAGACGGGGAGGACTGGCCCCGAAAGGACAAGAGAAACAGCCCAGAAGCTCAACGGTCGTTCTTTTTTGTGGGGAGGGAGGAAACGGTGGATAATAATATACTGTAGAGATAAATTAATAATACTAAGCTACCCCGCCAGGGTGTTATGAGTGTTAATTAATTAATTATTGTTTGCAAAGCACTTTGAAGGTGGAAAGGCTCTATAATTATTATGAATAAAGTGTCAGAGATAATAATCCGGCAGAATGCGGTGACCTCATCAGCACCTCATTTGCATGGCATGAAGTAGAGCAGATTCGAAGATTCTCTGCCAAGGGCGAGACCTGCTGGGGACTACAGATGCCCGTCTCCATGCCTTGCCTTCTCCTCGCCACGTCGTTCTGTCGGCCCCAATGCTGTGGTCTCTGCTCCCTTGGCAGCAGGTTCATGAGAAACTGTGTGACGTGATATTTTTATGAGTCGGAAAGCCATGGATGTACGGAGCTGGCGACTGGGTGTCTTTAGGGCGGGTAGCAATTCTATGGGGTGGGTGGGCATGGACGGTTCGCGGAGGAAAGGTGGGGACTTGTGGGGACGGTGGCGCGCCTCCAGCTTGCTTGTCCAGGTTTGGGGAAAATGGCAAAGCACAGACCACATCACTGGCTCATGGAGCCGCCATTTTAAGTGGGGGTGTGGGCATGATAAAAACAGATGACTCCCCGTTTCTAGACGGAATGTGTCGGGGGCCATCAAGGCAGAGAAGACGACCATGATAGTGTGAGCAGTAAAAAGAAGAGCTGCACAAATGGGGCCCATTGGAGACCAACGCTGCGACTGATGTGAGGTCTTGGAAGGATTAGTCCTGGAGAAAAGATGATTGAGGATAGTTGCTTCTACCTGTTCCCTCGCCAACCCAGACCCCACCCACAGGCTTGGACGACGAGGCAGAAGGACTGCAGAGTATTTGCCAACCATTGCCTGTGTGTTAGGGAAACGTAACAGTCCTGCCAACAAATTTCCCTTTCTACAAGGTGGAAGATGGGAACAGAATTGCACCATAAGGGTGAGCATCATCCGAGCTGCACAAACATGGGGGACCACAAAAGGCACTATCAAGTCTGGGGAGTTTCACACCCATTTATACCAGAAAGATAGAAGAACAAACTATGGAAACTTCTTTTATCTCCCTGAGACAAGAGGACTCACTTGATTTGTCTTGTGTGCCCCTTGTGAGAGATCCCCGAGCTCATCCCGGGGCTAAGTATTGACAGTCCAAGGCTCATAAGACCCACGACCTTGTATTGTAAAATCAATTTGGGCTTTTTATCGGGTCGCGTATGTCCTCAAGGAGACACCCTAAAGAGGTCCTCAAAGTCTTGTCCTTACACCACCGCTGCAATTTATTAACTTCCTCAACCATTGGAACAAGGAGTTAGATGAGACAGGCATGTCTGGGCAAACAGTTGGTTCCTGGCTCTACCGTACTGTCAGTGTGATCTTTGGGAAAACAACACCCAGCTCAGGCCACCTTCGGCTCAACAGTGATTCTCCAATATCAGAATGCTGTGGTCTCCTTAAGCTGCAGCTTGCTGGGCCCCGCTCCTGAGCTTCAGATGCAGAACATCTCGGGTGGGGCCCAGGAATTTGCATTTCTAACAGCTTCCCAGGGGTTGCAGCTGAAGCTGATCCAGGGCCCCCGCTTAGAAAGTCGCTGATCTGAGGGGCGCCTGGGTGGCTCAATCAGTTAAGCGGCTGCCTTCGGCTCAGGTCATGATCCCAGGGTCCTGGGACCCAACCTCCGCATAGGGCTCCCTGCTCAGCGGGGAGCCTGCTTCTGCTTCTCCCTCTGCTGTTCCCCTGCTTGTGCTCTCTCTCTCTCTGTGTCAAATAAATAAATAAAAAATCTTTTTAAAAAAAAAAGAGTGTCACTGATTTGAGAACAAGCCTGCCTTTGGAGGGGGCTACAAGGAGAGGGAGGGAGGGGGGCAGGTGAAAGGAGGAGCATCCGGGTAAAGAGAACTCAGGGCACGATGGGGCGCAGGCATGACTGCGAGCTGGTAAGTGGGGGTGACCCGTGGTCAGGACGTAACTTTGGTCCTCCTTCTGGGTGTGAGCCCACTCCTCCACACCTTCCATCGTCCTCCCCCCAAGCTGCAGTGCCCACAGGGAAACACTCTCCACTCTGCAGCCTCCAGGAAGGTCAGAAGTTTGTCCTTCTCCTGCACCTTGCAGGTGTCTCTAAGGTTGTAGATGTGCTCATTCCCGAGGCTGCCGTAACAAAGTACCCTTGACCCTTGAACAACACGGGTTAGAACAGCAGGGATCCACTTCTATGCAGACTTTTCCCCATAAATGCAGTACAATGCTGTAAATGTATTTTCTCTTCTTTATGATTCCCTTAATAACATTTTCCCCCTTCTAGCTTACTTGATTATAAGAAGGAAGTATATAATGCATCAAACATACAAAATACATGTTACTCGACTGTTTCTGTTATCAGGAAGGCTTCTGAAGGTCAACAGTTCCCTTTGGGTAGTTACGTGTAGGGGGAGTCAAAAGTTATATTCAGATTTTTGCCTGCTTGGGCGGTGGGTGCCCCTAACCCCTGGAGCTGTCCAATGGTCAACTGTACTTCAGTCGGAGTGGCTTAAAAACAATGTGTCAAGTCACAGTTCTGGAGGCTGGAAGTCCAAAATTAAGGTGGCGGCAGGATTGGTTCCTCCGAGGATGGGAGGGAGAATCTGTTCCACGTTGTTCTCTTGCTTCCGGGGGCCCTGGACATTCCTGGGCTTGTAATGGGCTTCCCCCTGTGTCTTCACTTCGTCTTCCCTCTGTGTGCCTGTCTCTGTGTCCACATTTCCCGCTTTTATAAGAACACCAGTCATTGGGTGCCTGGGTGGCTCAGATGGTTAAGAGACTGCCTTCGGCTCAGGTCATGATCCCAGGGTCCTGGGATCGAGTCCCACATTGGGCTCTCTGCTCCTTGGGAGCCTGCTTCTCCCTCTGCCCCTCTCTCTGTGTCTCTCATGAATAAATAAATAAAATCTTAAAAAAAAAAAAAAAAGAACACCAGTCATTGGGTTAGGGCCCACTCCATGGACCTCATCTAACCTTGATCCTCTGCAAAGACCCTGTTTCCAAATAAGGCAGTAATCAGAGGTCCTGGGGATTAGGACTTCACCCTCTTTTGTGGGGGGTGGGGGACACAATTCAACCTATTAATAGTAGATTTTCTTCTCCTCTGGGATGGGTCTGTGTTCCTGCATTTGCGGGCTTGGTTTTTTTTTTTTTTTTAAAGATTTTATTTATTTATTTGACAGAGAGAGACACAGCGAGAGAGGGAACACAAGCAGGGGGAGTGGGAGAGGGAGAAGCAGGCTCCCCGCAGAGCGGGGAGCCCGATGTGGGACTCGATCCCAGGACCCTGGGATCATGACCTGAGCTGAAGGCAGTCGCTTAACCAACTGAGCCACCCAGGCGCCCTGCGGGCTTGGTTTTTACCGGGTGTGGGGAAATGGAGGGGAAACAGTCCCTCCCGTGGGAGCAGGAGACCCCCATCTGTATCCACAGGGCCTGTGTTGAAGTCTGGTGTAGGCTGAACAGAGATGTTGGTGGGAGGCAGAACCCATGGTATTATTTTTCCTTTTCCGTCCCAGTCCCAGCTCCCACAGCTTGGTGCTGCTGTCTTAGAATTGGCCGCTGGGGTCCCTGTGGCCACCTGCCGCAGAAGGCCAGACTTTCAGGGACCAGAGGGTGAGCGGGTTTGGGGTCAGACTAAAAGGGCTGAGAATCCAGCCCCCAGACCCTCATCTATGAGATGAGGGTGACAGCACTTACCTCCTGGGGTGGTCCTGTTAGAAATGCGATGGTCTGCAGACAGCGCCTGGTATAGAGGGGGTGCTCGGTGTGTGTGGGGGGGCATCAATAATGAGGAGCTCCACCGGACATGTCACCCCGAAACTCTGTCCTAGAGTGTCGAAGCCCTGAATTTGCACTGAGTTTGGCTCTGTTCCCCCTGACCTCTTTCCCTTGCCGTCCCCCACCGCCGCACAGCGAACCCTGCAAGTCAACGGCTTTGAACTGGGACTTCAAAGAGAAGCCAGCTCTGTTCTTCAAACAGGTTTATAAAGAGATTTTGATACAAGACAACAATACTTGTCAGCAGTGCCCAGTTATCGTCCTTCCCTTTGTAGTTTTATTAGGAAATAATTTCCCAGCTGGTGAGGCTCCTGCTGGCACATCTTGTTTCTCTATTTGCGATCGGATCTGCCCACCGGAGGGGCTGGCCCTGTGCGGCAGCAGTTTTGCCAGCTGGGGACCCCCCTCCCCCGAGAAAGACATCACCGGAAGGGCCTCTGCAACAGATTTACCATCTGCCCCTCCTTTCCCCCTCCCTTTGTAGCAAAAAATGCAATTTGTTTGACCTCTGGGGAGGTTTAAAATCTCAGCCTCTTAATTGCCCCCCCATTATTATTATTATTATTATTTTTTAAGACGGAGGAGAAAGAGGAAACCATGGCCAGAAAATACAAGAACCATTTAAGCCTTCCTTTCCATCATGCTCTGCATTCTAGGCTGGCAATCAAGAGTCCAATAGATTAAAACTACAGAGCCCCATTCACTGGGGGGAATCAAGCACGACGCTTTTGCAAGATCCAGTTTTTTTCCAAGCAGGGGGAGGGTGTGGTTTTCCAGAAGTGATTATTCCTTCTTCTTTCCTTGGTGCTTTTTCGTATAACTCAGAACATGTGACAAGGAGTCTGCTATGTGCCAAGCACGGCGGCAGGTTCTGAGACGCAGAAATGAGGAACACCGGGGTCCTCTGGTTACATTTCTCAGCATGGGCTGGGGTGAGCTGGATTGAGAAGCAGACTTTTCAGGGACTGCTTCTCAGAGGGCTCTGTGCCATAGCAGAGGAAAGTTCCCTTGGGCTTCAGGAGCATACTACTTGCCAGGACAGCTAGAGATGGCTCTTGACCATCAGCTAGAGGGGGAGGCAGGATCTAGTGGGGTTTGTGCTGGTGGTTTAAGAATGGGGCCACTGGGATGCATTTCCACACTAAGGAGAGGGGACAGATAGAGAGGGAGGTTGAAGACCCAGATGGGCAGAAATAACTGATGTAATATGAGGACATCTCCTGGGGGGTGGGTTGAGGTGAGTTGGCTTAGCGGGAATTAGAAAGTTAGAGGCCGAAGTTCCTTAGAGATCATTTAGTTCAGAGCCCTCATTTTATCTCATCAGGTTCAGAGGGATTGAGAATTATCCTAAAGTCATAGGATGATGAGTTGGGGGGCGGGGACTCGAACCCAGGTCTGCTGGCTCCTGGGTGGGCACCCCAGCTCTGCAGGTTGCTTGCTGCATCCCTGAGGACGGAGGGGCTGTGGCAGACTGAGCAAGGCCCTCCAGGATTTCTGATCAACCAGGTATTGGGGTTGGTTCCAATGCCCTTGTTGTGTTTAGAGGAGAGGGGTCAGTGCAGAGGGGAGCCCGGTATGGTCAAGGGTCACCTCAGGTCCATGCACGAGGAGCAGAACAGTGGGACAGGAGTCAGAGAACTGAGGCCATTCCTGACTCTGAGCTATTTTGCTGACTCAGGATTACTCACCTTCCCATCCACATTTCCCACTGTTGCCAAAGCAAATAGTGAAGGCCTCCACTGAAAAGCCACAGAGTAGAAATGACCTAAAAGCTTGTTGTTACTGAGCAGAGTGTGCCAGACCACAGGAACACAAGTAACCTATTGGCTATCCTGCCCAGGGTCCATGCCAAGGTTAATGTACCCATTGCACAGATGGGATGACTTAAAGTGGAGAGGTGGAGGCCTTCCAAAGATCCATCCAAAGGCAACAATAAAACCCACAGTTTAATGTTTGTTATGCCCATCCCCAAATCTTCCTCCTGCTGATGACTTCATGTTTCCATGGAGTGTGCGGAAAGCATTGAGCAGGACAGGAAGAATAGACTATGGGCCTTTCTTCAGGAAGTCTGGCTGGAATCTGCCGGGCCTCAACTCCAGCCACTTACACAATTTTTCGAGGCAACCAGTAAAAAAAAACCGAAGCGATAATAAAATAGTTGTAATATATTTTATATGTCTGAAATTAGGGGATGGCAAACTACGGTTTGCAGGCCAAATCTGGCCTGCAGCCTGTTTTTGAACAGCCTGTGAGCTAGGAATGGTTTCTACATTTTAAAAGGGTCATAAAAAGCAACGCAAAAAAAACAAAGAAGAATATGCCACAGAGACTCTATGTGCCCACAAAGCCTGAAACATTTGCTAATTAGCCCTTACAGAAAAAGTTTGCTGACCCCTGATAACAAATGAACGCTCTTATCACAAAAAGACCATGATGTGGCGTTGCATTATAAATAAGATAAGCGTAGGGTGTATTAAAAATACGCATTTGCTATATACCAAAAGTAGTGTGGCCTTGTAACGAGATATAAATTTCAAGTTGTTTGACTACTGCTATTTATTCCAATCATGTCAGTTAATGTCATTATATTCACTTGGACGTAAGTCCCAGATGAATCACAGAGGCCTTTGGAAGCCTGAGGTTTGGCCACGCAGCCCTCATGACCCCTGGTCTGGGGTAAACATGCTCTGGGTTTCCTTTGCATTGGAGAGAAGGGGCTGCAGAGCCTGCCACCCAGCTGTCCTCTGTGTAAGCATTTGGCATTTTACTTTGCCTGGCCGGCCTTGTGAAGCTCATTCATCTGTAGGGCGAGGGTCCTTCCTTAGTCTTAGGGCAGCCAAGCCACAGAGCACAGGAGATGTGGCTAAGTTTGCCAGGCCTATGATGGATGGATGCCCTGATTCGCTGGCCAGCACGTGCATCCCAAGTCTCGCGATGTCTGCTGTAAATTAGCTGTGGGCCTATATCACTGCAATCAGGGAGAGCTGTATTTCTGAACTGCCCAGCCTGCTGGGCAGAGGCTTCCAGCATGCTCTGGAACCGTCCCACAGAGACGGCCAAGTGGGCTAAGACCCCGTGACACCCAGCAGCTGGCCAGGGGGAGCCAGGGCACGAGCACGTGGCATCAAGGTCATGTGCGGGCCACTGGGTCAGGGAGGGGTGCACGCCCAGCTCTCCTCTTCTGGGAGCCAGAAAGAACTGCAGACGTGAAGGAATAGAGTGGTGAAGTCACACAGAATGGGATTAAATCCTGTCTCTGCCACTTAATTAGTCAGGTAAACTTGGACCAATGACTTAATGTCTTGGATCTTCAGCTTCTTCATCTGTAAAATGAGGTAATAATAGTCGAAACTCATGGGGTTTGGGGGAGGCTGGAAAAAGATACTGGATGCAAAAATAAACAAACAAACAAACAAACAACCCAAATAGGCAAGAAGGCAAACAAAGAAGCAAAAGTCACTGGGATCTTTGTTCTATTTCATCCTCTAAACATTGGACTTATTTCTGCGTAAATGCTTCACCCAATGACCTGAGGGTCGTCTCCAGTGAGGATAGTAAGAATGAGAGCAAGTGATATTGCAGGGAGAAGAAGAGAGAGAGAGAGGAGAGAAAGAGAAAGAGAGAGGAAGGAGAGAAAGAAAGAGAGAAAGAAGAAAGACAGAAAGAAAGAGAAAGAAAGATTAAAGAGAGAAATAAAGAGAAAGAAAGAAGGAAAGGAAGGAAGGAAGGAAGGAGGAAGGAAGGAAGGGGGAAGGAAGGAGGA
>NC_058410.1:133351544-133411725 GCF_002201575.2 Neomonachus schauinslandi | reverse complement strand
GAGGAAGGAAGAAAGAAAGAAAAGAGAGAAAGAAAGAAAGAAAGAAAAGAGAGAAAGAAGGAAGGAAGGAAGGAAGGAAGGAAGGAGGAAGGAAGGAAGGAGGAAGGAAGGAGGAAGGAAGAAAGAAAGAAAAGAGAGAAATAAAGAAAGAAAGAAAGTTTGTAGTGCAGAAATGGTACAGAAAAGACAAATTCTGGAGAGAGAAATTGCAACCGAACAACCAAAGTTAATCAGCACTTCTTAAACAACGACAAGAATCGGAGGACCAGCTGCGGGCCGGTGCCCAGCCATCCGGCAGCGCAAGCATCCTCAGACAGTTAGGAGGGAACATTGCTTGGTTGTTATGTCTCCCGAGGCAGACGGCCCTGGGCTCCGGCCCCAACTGGGCTACTTTCTGTGATTAGGCAAGGGACTGCAGTTCTCTGAGCCTCCCCTTCCTTGTTTGTAAATTGGAACAATAACAACAATAAATACCTACAAGTTTGCTGCGAGTGTTCAATGTTGGCCCCAAGGCCGCGACATGCGTGAGGGTGAGGACCAGGTGCCTCCATATGCCGCTCGGACTATAAATGGGGTGCGGTGGGGGGGACTAGGTCATGGGACTGCACTGGGGCCCAGAGTGACCCAGGTCATGACTTAATGGTGCTGTGTGGAAGCCCGAACAAGGTTCCTCTTTGTGCAGAACCAACAGGCCTGTGCAGATCGAGTTCCATCAGATGACGACGACAGCTCAGAGACTCCAAGTTCACATCACTGAAGCCAGATCCGTGCAGTTAATTTCCCATTTCTCCGAGGGGTTGATTACCCCTGCCTTCGGTTGAAGCGAGGTCAGTTTTGAAAACACCCCTTGTAATAGGTGTTTCCAAAACACTTGGGCACTGGTATGGAGCCTATTAAATTCTAACAGCTCTGCTGGCAGGTAAAGCACATTTATGGGCTTAAAAAAAAAATAACCATACTGTCTGCCTTTTGGACTTCTGGGCCATTCTGAAGGGATTTCGTGCTTAAGGTCAAGGAGATTTGAAGGGTGGATTTCATTTCTCCAAATCACTCTCCTCATATTGGCCTTCTATGCGGTATAAATTATAGGATTGCTTGTGTGCCTTTAGCTGAAGCTGGTCTTGCTGGAAATCCATGGCTCCTCTTCAACCAAATAGATCTGCTTTTTTTCGTTGTCACCACCTCAAAGTGATTATGTTACTCCTGGGCTTTTCCTCGTCTAACTCTGCCCAAATATTTGAATGTCCAAAAGCTGCTGATAAAAATGATCTCAACTCTGGGATTCCATAGGGTGGGATTCTGGTGCAAAGTAAGGCTTTTTGATGTGCAAGTAGAGATCCCAGGACCAGAAGTTTTTGCCGAGGGAGAAGGATCTAGAATAGAAGATAGAAAGGTTAAAGCGAGGGTTAGCTTCCCAGGAGACAGGAGAAGAAGGAGAGGAGAGACGAGTGCTTGCAGGGGAGGCTAGGTCAGGCAGAGCGGGGAAGGAAGGGGTAGGCAATGGGCTGTTGGTGCTCAGTGTAATCTATAATCCTTGGCTGGAAGCTCCTCTGCAGTCAAGTATTTGGAAGCAAAGCATTCCAGAGCCAGAGGACCTGGGGGCAGTGACGTGTGAACTGGGACATGTTGGGGACTTAGGAAGTGCATCCTGGGCGACTTTGTAAACGGTCTCATCCCACATGTTGACCTGTGGTTTTGAGCCAGCCAGGCAGCAAGGAAGGGTCTGTCTGAATACCAGCTGAAGTTTTCAGCCTGGTGTAGAGTCATGAAGTGATGTCAGAACTTCAGAAAATGTGTTTAGACTAGACTCTGTTTGACTTTGTGGGAATTCAGTTCAAAGAATCAGTCATTTTTTCATATGGCTAATGTCATTGATTTACAAAGAAGTCTTCTCCCAGGCAAACATAAAAAGCCATAAAGCCCCATAGTCAAATGCCTGCCACGACCACAAAGTCAGGCTGTCTCAAACCATCTCTTTCATGCACACAGAAGGACGCATCTCTCGGCAGCCACTGAAAACTTGTAAAGTAGATTTTACCCCCTTTTGCCCCCCTTCCTGGTACTGCTGTCTTCTGAGATGGAACAGCAGCAGGAGAAATTCGGAGTCAACTCTTTCTGCTTTGGGAGTGTCCTCTACTGATTCAGAGAGTGTCCCGTCCACAACAGACGGGACAGTGTGAGTGAAGGAGGAGGTCGGGGGTTGTGGATTCCTTCCTGTCTCCGCTTCTTGGAGTCGAGCTGCAACCACTGTCACCTTCACGGACGTGACTCTGAGGTTTTTAGAGGCTCCAGCTTTGTGAGGTGAGTCGGAGCCAGCGTACCACCCAAAGGTGCTCTTTGAGATGGAAGTGGGGCAAGCTCTCGGGTTTCTGGCTGCTTCCCAGGAATGGACACGATGCTTGCCCTGCCCCTTCTGCAGAAGTCACTCATCTCAAACCTGGTGTGATAGGCTGGATGATGACCCCCAACATGTTCTAACCTGGCAGAATTATTAAGATGTGATTACATTAAAGACCTTGAGATGGGGGCGGGGGGATTATCCTGGATCGTCCGGGAGGGCCCTAAACATGATAACAAGTGTCCTTATAAGAGGGAGGTAGAGAGAGACACTTGACCGTGGGAGGGAAGTCGGTATGACGACAGCAGCAGAGACTGGAGTGGGGTGGCCACGAGCCAAGGAATGCTGGCAGCCACCGGCAGCGGGAAGAGGCAAGCAAGACTCTGCCCTGGAGCCTCCAGATGGACCGAGCCCTGACACCACCTTGATGTTAGCATGTTAGCCCCACAAGATTCCTTTCAGACTTTTGGCCCTGTGAATTGGTAATAAACAAGAGAACAATAAATAACAAGAGGAACAAGCAATGAGCGAATACATTCCTGTTGTTCGTAAGTCACGAAGTTTGCGGAGATTAGTTACAGCAGTAAGAGGATACTAGAACACTGTTCTCCTGGGATTTGCAGAGAGTGAGAAAACACGTCTCTCTGGTTCTCATCTGGCCACTACGGGCACAGTAACGAGCTGCTTGCTGTACGTGGAACAGACCAGTTCCTCCCTGTTCTTAGGGAGACAGATGAACGTGTTCCCATTGTGCGCACTCCGGCCATTTCTCAGAGCAGCTCTCTGCCAAGAAGAAAGCAGAAACGAGCTGATGACACCTCTTTTGACAGAATAAATCAGTTTTGGGGCTCTGAGCTATTTACGCTGGCCCAGGTAGATGGTTAAGTTGTTCCAGGATATTGGAACAACAAATCTAATTGTGAAACTCATAATGGCAGGGAATTCACCCCCAATACAAAAAGAGTGCCCCAAAACATTTTGGGCAGTCTGTCAGTAGGTTTTAGAGTCAACGACATTTGAAGATGCCTCCTAGCCCCTCCCTGCTCATGCTGTCCCGGGAGATGCTTGGGTATTTTCCCCCCGGGGAGTGTCTATACTTTGGTGAGGGAAGGGGCTGACCACAGGAGAGCCGCCTTGATGCCTCTCCTTCCTATTTACAGTCGCTTTTACTTTTTTTTTTTTTTCCCAGGTCCGCACGCATTCTTCAACATCCCATCAAACCACTGGCTCCTTGTATTTTCATTCACTGAGAGGCCGGCTTGATTAGCTCCCCGAATCACTCATCTGTAGAGTTGAGTCAAGACTACTGTCCCTCTTCCCATCCTGGCAAGCTCCTTCCTCATTGTGTTAACCATGCCCTATTCCCACTTGCCTCTCAGAGATGCCATGATCCTTCTTGCTTGACAGAGTTGTTGAATTTCAGAGTTAGAAGGGCCCTTTATTAAGTGCATCAATTCCAACTCCATTGAAATAATGAACGTGGGGCTCAGACAATCTGGAAGAGTCCTGGGTCCCAGGACTCACAGTTGAAAGGGGTACCCTGGGCAATTCCAAGACATGTGGTACGTGGGCTTCTCTTTGAGAAATGTTGGCAAGGCTGGGAATGCAATGGAGTGGAAGCAAGCAGTTGCGCCCTTCATGTTTGGGATCAAATGCTCCACGATAGCCCCTTTTTCTTCGCTCCTGTGGAAGTAGAAAACAACCCGGGACGGGTGCCCCGATCTGCTTTCATTGGCATGTGCTTGGCAGATCTGTGGTTGGGTTTTATTCAACCTGGAACCCCCAAGAAAATGTGGGTGCTCACCGCACTTGGGCGAAGACAGCGAAATTGTAACAACACTTCATTGACATGTGGGGGCTACCTGGAGAAAGGACAAGCAGTCAGGCGAACCAGAATGATCCATTTAACCAATGCAGAGGATGGGCATTTTTGATGAGAGCATTAACCTTCTCCGGGCTGGCTGTCATTTCCAAATGACAGCTGCGTGCATGGAATTTCCAAGAAGTCTTTCATCTCTAAGAAAAGGAGGGGAAGCAAGGGTCATATCTAATATATTAAAAGCAGAAAGGAAACCTTTAAGCAATTTGGTAACTTTTGGCCTGTGGGTTTTTCCCCTTGCTGAGGTGGTGCGTATTTTAGAATCCTAACCTGGGAGATGTAAGAACAGCTTCGAAACAACTAGCTTAGACCTGCCTTTAGGATGTCAGAAAGTGTCTGCTCTCATGGTTTAGGGGATACATTCTTTTGGAGAGTTTGTGAGGTCTGGAATCATTTAGGATTCTTTTGGTTGTAAGTGACAGAAAGCCAAATTTGTGTTTCCTTCATTAGAAAAGGGGCAGTATGCATTTCAGGTATCTGAACAGTCTCATTACGGATGTGGCTTTAGGTACAGGTGAGCACAGAGGCTCCGTGATGTAATTGAGGGTCTAATTGGTTCTCTTCCTCTGTATGGACTCGATTTTCATGCAGGCTTTCCATTTCCTGCTTGCGACTGCAAAGGACAACTTCCAGGTTCAAATTCAGCCACTGTGAAGATCTGCTTCCCTGTCCACTAACATAGATGTCTGGGAATTAGATCCCCTTGGTCCTAATTGGCCTATTTTGTCATCTCTGGGACAACTACTATGAAGGGGGCTTTGATCCCTGCCCTCAAAGTTTAACGTACATGTGAATCACCTGGGACTTTTGTCAAAGATGTATGCTGGCTCAGAAGGTCTCAGGTGGGACCTATGATTCTGCATTTCCTTTTTTTTTTTTTAAGATTTTTTTTTTATTTGACAGATAGAGAGCACAAGTAGGCAGAATGGCAGGCAGAGAGAGAGAGAGAGGGAGAGAGAAGCAGGCTCTCCGCTGAGCAGGGAGCCCCATGCAGGACTTGATCCCAGGACCCTGGGATCATGACCTGAGCCAAAGGCAGCCACTTAACCGACTGAGCCACCCAGGCGCCCCTGATTCTGCATTTCTAATAACCACCCAGGTCCTGCTGCTGCTGCTGATCCAAGGATGACATTTTGAGTAGCAAGGATGTTGGCTTCATCTGGGGGGTATTTTCTATCCCTGTAGCCTGACCGTAGACTCAGATCCAAATGAGGACAAAAGCTGAGTGTTGGGGTAGACATGGGGGAGAGCCTTCCCTCATAGCAAAACATAATATTGTTGCCACATGAAGGGTGAGTTGGCTTCTGGTGGCAAAACAAAAACAAAAACGGAAACAACCCCCCCTCCCATTTCCACTGTGGGCTCCCAGGGCTGTTTTGTTAACTGCAATGTAAAACTTAGCTACCGATGTTTCTCGGGGATGTGTGTGTGTGTGCGCCTCAATTGTACCCCCCCAAAGCCACGAAAGACCTCATGTACCTTCGGTACATGACAGAAGATAAACTCTTTAAAAAACTTGCTTGTGATTATCATCGTTACTATTAATTATTAATTGAGGAAGGACTAACATGGGCTTGATGTGGGCAGAGATTTTGTTTAAGCACCAGCCCGGAGAGACCTGGAAAGGAAACCAAAGGAGAAGCATGAATTATAAATACAGATCCTGCCATAGGAAGCTGATGGGAGCATGAGCGTCTGGAATGAGAAGGGGTCTTGAGGCTGCAGGCTCCGGAACTGGAAAATGGAGTTAGTCTGCTACCCGGGAACCCATACTCCGTGGCGTGTTAATGCTTGTTAGGGGACCAGGGTTCATGCGGCTCCGCCACGGAGAATCAATGCAAAGGCAGGAAGCACAACCCTGTGAATCTTTGGAGGTACTTGCATTTCTTTGGCTCCCATTATATAGGAATTAAAAAATGATGCCCAGAGTTTTGTTTGTTATTTAATTGCCTTGAATATCATGGTAAAGAGGTAGGTGGACCTGGGGTACTATATAATTAGTTGATAAACTCTGAAAACGAGACAGGCTATTCTGGAAAGCATTTATATAGAATGTGGCATTTAAGGGGATTGGCTGCATAATGGAGATATTTGAATATCAAAACATAATACATAATAATAATAGCCACAACAGTCCCAGCTTGATGGGGGCCCTGCTGGTTATAGAATGTTCTAGTTAGGTCACCAGATGGAGAGTTGGAATCAGGCTCATTCTCTGGTAATTCGAGAAATGAAGGCAGCGTCACTTTTGGCCTCTGACCACTGCACCCATCCCTTTGTCTCTCAGCGTCCCTGTGCCTTCTGGCCATGGAAAGCAATCCCTCCCGCCCTCCCTCTGTCCCCTTCCTCCCACACCACCATTTTTCTCTCTCTTGGATCCTAAGTTGTTAGTGTTTTGCTGCTGGGAATCTTGGCATTGTGCAAGTTCCTTATATGAATCTTATCAGGTGAGCCCTGCACCATCTCTTAAATCCCTGTGGTAGGAGGATGTCAAGGTGTTAGCCGCAGCAGACGAGTTGTCAAGGAAGTTTCTAATGCTGTAGGGACCTTTTTTTGGAGCGATCCTCTTACATCCTCAAACATATCCTGGCTTCCACCATAGAAATTTTAAATCAGAGTCTTTTTTTTTTTTTCTTGTTGTAATTCAGCCAGGTAGTTGGTTCTAGAAGGTTCTGAGTGCCTGGACACCCAAGCTCTGGGAGACGACCACCTGCCACCATCCTCAGGCTCCTGCCCTCTGACTTCCCTTCAGCAAGGGGTGCTTCGGCTCCTGCTTGAGTCTCAGCCATGCCACCCACCCCCATCTTTTCTCTTGAAAATTCTCTTTCTTGATAGACATCCCTCCCCAGCTCCTCCTGCCTCCTCTTACAGGTGTTTTAAAGGGTCTAATTCTTGCCCAGAATTAAGTCCAACAGGAGATACAGAATCAGACCAATTCCCTATACACAATTTGGGGTGATAGGTTAACAGGAGGAAACAATTAGAGAACAATTGTGAGTCGTCACGCTCTGTGGTACTAACTGTAAGTGCAACCCACCGTCCAAAATAGGGAAGAAAAATATGGTCCCACAGACGTGAGAAGAGACATCTACCCTGTAGTGTGACACCGCCCCCCCCCCCCCCCCCCCCCCCACCCCGATGGCACTTAACACACTCTCTGCTTTACCTGTGGATTTCCCTTGTTAGAGAGTGAACTCCCCCTTGGCCAGAACTGTGTCTGTTCCTTTCATTTGCCCATTTCCAGAGCCAAGCACAGTGCCTGGCCCATGGAGGTGCTCAAAACCCATGTATTCAATTAGTTTATCAATTCATCTTTCTAGGGCAGGTGTACAAGAATGAGGAGAGCAAGCTCTTCTGCTTTTAGAGTAAAAAATCCATTATAACGGAACTTTTTGAAAGAAAGCAAGCAAAATTTTAATCAGTTCAGAATCTAGAAAATAAAATTGAAAGGGGGAGGGGCTTACAGAAATACCGAGACACTAGGGGATCCTAAAATTCTACATAATTAAAAATTAAACTACATATTATTCTTTTCTACAAGTAAATTTCTTATTGAAATAAAATTGTGTGCACAAATCATGTGTATATAACTTGATTAATTTTCACAAAGGGAACTTGAGTGACACCCCCCAGATCGGGAAATAGAACACTGGTGGTATACCAGAAGCCTCCCCGCCGCCTTGGAACTCCCCCATTCGCTTCCCCTAATTCTTGTCTTGACTCCCATTGTTATAGATTAGTTTTGCCTATTTGTGGAGCATTGTATAAATGAAATTGTAGAGTATACTCTCTTTTGTCCTTGGCTTCTTTTCATCCATGCTATTATATCTAGCAGTAGCTATTCCTTTTCTCTGCTGTATGGTTTTCCATTATAGAAATATGCCATTTATTTTATTTTTTTTAAAGATTTACTTATTTTAGAGAGAGAGAGAGATAAAGGGGAGCAGAGGGAGAGAGAGAGAGAGAGAATCTCCAGCAGACTCCCTGCTGAGCACAGACCCCAAAGCGGGGCTCGATCCCACGACCCTGAGATCATGACCTGAGCCAAAATCAGGAGTAAGATGCTCAACCAACTGAGCCACCCCGGGGCCCCTAAATGTGCTGCTATTTAATTGTCTATCTTGGTGGTGGCATTTGCTTTGTCTCTAGTTCTTACCTATTAACAATGGTGCTGTTAAAAACATTCTTGAATGTCTTTGATGCCCCTGCATTGAGTATGTACCTAAGAGTCTGAATGCAGGATTGCGCAGTATGCGCATTTTCAGTTTTAGTAGATATTGCTGGTTTTCTGATTGGTTATACCAATTTGCACACCCACCAACATTCAGTGAAAGTTCCAGTTTTTCTTTTTTTTTTTTTTTTTTTGCCAACACCTTCATATCATCATCTTGTAAATTTAGCTATTCTGGTGGGTATGCAACAGCATCTTTTATGGTTTTGATTTGCATCTTCCTGATGTCTAAAGAAGTCAAACACTTTTTTATATGCCTATTGGCTATGTGGGCATTCTCTTTTATGATGTGCTTGTTCATGTTATTTTGCATATCATTTTGGCATTGTAACATTTAGTCATTTTATTGAAAGTTGGGAGGAGAATTCCTGTCGAGGGACTTTAGACTTTATGACCTTGGCTTTCGTACTTAAACATTTCTTTTTCTTTTATAGCACCAGAGCCCAATCCTCAGATAAAATCTTTGGGAGAAGACTGATGTGCAAGTAGGTCAAAGCAGAGATGTTCTTGCAGAAGGAAGGGTGAGGGGCTCAGGTCCTTTCCCACCCATGACACCTAACATATTCCATTCAACCTTGAAAACACTGCCTTATGGCAAAGATAGTTTTTAAGAACCAAGGTAACAAGTGAACCAGTAAAAGGCTTCATAAATACTTTATAACATGTTTGGTAGCACAAAGCAATAAAGATAACAGAAGAAATAAGAATAGGTAAGGCATTTCCACAACCTCTGTGGGTTATAATAGACATAGTGTTAATTTCCATTACGTTCTTTTGCTAAATGAAGACTTTTCATGATCTCTTCTCCCCACAGTTACAAGAGGCTTTCAAATTTATTTGGATTCGTTGCAGAAAATATAGTAAGAGACAATGTGTATGTGTGCATTCATGGGTGCTGGTATGCTCCTTTTCTCCAAATGCTCAATGCTTTTCTTTTTTTAAAAGTTTCATTTGTTTAAATAATCTCTACACCCAGTGAGGAGCTTGAACTCACAACCCCGAGATCAAGAGTCATGCACTCCTCCAACTGAGCTAGGCAGCCGCCACGAAGCTTCTCTGTTCGTATAACTTAGACTTGGTGATGCCTGTGTTCCGAATCCTTCCTCGGTCTCATAGACACGAAAGTACTTGGATATTTCAAGTGGAAAATTTTTGCGGCAAGTCTTAGTTAACACAGCCAGGTAGGCATTTTTGTTTCTAATGCCAGAGCCCCACACTGGTCACACCGAAGAACATCTACTAGTCCCTTTTACACTCACCTCATTTCCCTGCCTCCCCAGATCCTGGAGGGCAATGCAGGGGCTCTGGCCTCTCTCTCCTCCTCTCCCTTTACCCCTCCTAGAGCTTCATGCCCAAACTTCTATTTCTTCGCTGCCATTTGCTTTACCTCCCCTTTGTGTTTCCCAATGCCCCAGTTTCCTCTTTTCTAATTATTCCCAACAGGAGTGACTTGCAATCTGTAGATAGATAGAAGAATCTAAAAGAAACATGGAAATAAATTTGCACACAACAGAATTTGGCAAAGCGAATGAGCTCAAAGGTAGGGAGGGATGGTTGCAGTCTTGCTAAAAGTGTCCATGAGCTGTCGACGGTGGTACCTGGAATGATTTTAGGTAGCACACTCGATGAACAATTCTTTAAAGATTTGAGTTCTTATATATTTATTTTAGGGGTATTGATACATTTCTTCCATTTGTGGTACTCATTTCCAGCTTGATAAAAGGCCTTTTAAAATATTTAAGTTTAAGAAATGACTATATTTCTCTGGCAAAACTTGTGAATTAGTGACATTTGGGAAATATTGGATGGTTCATACTCAATAAATCAAAAGTAGTTTTATTAGAGGTCTCTTCTCCCATCAGATCTAGATAAGCAGAAGTGAGCACATAATATATCAAATTCTGCTCCCCCAGTGTAATAATAAATATTAGAAATATAAAACAGTCTGTTACAATGGTTTTCAAGGTATAATCAGGGGCCCCCGGGGGTCCCCAGGACACATTTAATGTGCCCATGAAGTCAAAACTATTTTCAAAATAATACTAAGGTGTCATTCGCCTTTTTCAAGTGTTGACATTTCTGCTATTGATGCAAAAGCATCAACATGGTGGGTAGAATGCTGGCGTCTTAGGATGGTTCCAGGCATTGGCAGCAGACTGCATTAGAGGTGGTCATATACTTTACCACACTGAACAGAAAAAAATAAAAGCCAGTGTTGGTCGAAAGTGACCTTGAGGGGCGCCTGGGTGGCTCAGTCGGTTGAGTGTCTGCCTTTGGCTCAGGTCATGATCCCGGAGTCCTGGGACCGAGCCCCATGTGGGGTTCCCTACTCAGCACGGAGTCTGCCTCTCCCTCTCCCTCTGCCCCTCCCCTTGCTTGTGCTTTCTCTCTCTTGCTCACTCTCTCCCTCTCAAATAAATAACATCTTTTAAAAAAGTGATCTTGATAAAGCAGTAGAAATGATTAATTTCATTAAATCTCAACACTTTACATCTTTTTAGTGTTCTGTGTGATGAAATGGGATGGGTGATTCAAACATTCTGCAGCGTGCCAAAGTTCAATGGATGTCTCAAGGAAAAGCAAGGAGTTGAATTACCTCCTTTTTTCCATGGAACACTATTTTATTTGAAAAACCAACTGACAGACAAACAATGGTTATTTAGACTGGGTATTTGGCAAATATTTTCTCAAAAATGGATGAAGTGGGCCTGTTACTTCAAAGAGAATAACTAGTAGTATTTATAGCCAATGATAAAATTTGAGCTTTCAAGTGAAAATTAGAATTTTGGAAACCTTGTGTCAAACATTGTGAAGCAGCATGACTACTTCCCAGTAAATACCTAAAGGCTCATGATGAGATCGGCTATGATATTTATGAATGTGAGTTCTTGATATTTAATAACAAAATCTGTCAACATTTGGAGATCTGCGTATCTCAGTGAATCAATAAATGACCAATGCATGATGTTACAAATCATGCATTTGGTAAAAGATCCATTTTAAGTATGAGATAGACCAGTGGATTTTAATGTAACAGAATGTGAAAAGAAGTCATTGTTATGGTTTCAGATTATATTCTGCAATCTTTAAGAAACTACCATTGTCAAATTTTGGTGTAGTATCAAAATAAAATACCTACAGTTACATAAAAAGGCTAATAAAATATTTCTCTTTTTTACAGTGACATATACTTGCACTAAAACTACATACTTATGAAGTTAAAAGCAGATAAGAATCCAACTGTCTTCTATTAAGTTGAACATTAAAGAGATTTCTAAACGTGTAAAACATTGTCAGTTATTAATATTTTTTTGTTTTAGAAAAAAGCAATATTTTTACTTTTCATAAAAACATTTGTTTGCATCTAACAGGTATATTATTTTTAAAAGAGTAAATGCATATTTTAAAAATATCTCAGTTTTCATGTCTAACACAGCACATGTCAGTGAATGTAACCTACATAAACAAAAGCTCTTTAGAGTCCTCAATAATTTTCAGGAGTGGAAAGGGCTCTGAGGCTAAAAAGTATGAGAGCCAGTGTTCTACAAGACAAGATTCTTATCCTGTATGATCAAAACACTCCACTTCTCACAACTGACAATGGACTAAGATGTATGTGTGTGTGTGTGTGTGTGTGTGTGTAATGGGGATGTGACAACATAGGATCTTGAATCATAAACATTTTGAGGGAAGGAGATATAAAAACTATTGTAGAGAGACTGTTGTAAGAGGGGACAAACTCCAGCCTGTTGCAGAGAGGCAGAGAAGCGATTTCTGGTAACTTGTGAAAATGTATAAGACTTTGGGTAAAACCAATGCTTGGGACAGAAACAAAGAAAATACAAACATTAATTCAGAAGTAAAAGATATGATGAAAGGTATGGCTCATCTTCCTCTTCACCATATGTTTTGGCACGCAGCCTGTAAGATGACGGACCAACCCCTAACGAGTGTGGGCTTGAGTGTGGGCTAAACCCAGCGACTCGCTTTTGAATACAGCAGAAGGGATGGGATGTCACTACTGAGATTGGATTACAAAGAGGCTGTGACATCTGTCTTGCTCGCTCTCTCTTTGTCCCCGGTCAGTTCCAAGGAAAGCTAGCTGCCATGTTGTGAGTTGCTCTTTGAAAGACTCAGTGGCAAAGAACTGGTAGGTCCCTAGGCAACATCCATGAGAAGCTAAATCCTGGCAACTACCTTGTGAGTAGGCTTGGAACTGTATTTTCCTTTACTGGGGTCTTTGGGTGTGACAAAGATCCCTGACCAACACCCTGATTATTGCACATTGAGAGGCAGAAGCACCCACCTAATCCGTGTCTGGATTTCTGATCCACAGAAACTGTTAGATAATTAATTTTTGTTGTTTAAAGCTGTTAATTTATGGGGTAATTTGTTACACAGTGATTGATAACTAATACGTGTACATATGTATATTCATGCAAAACTTGCATACAATTTTAAGAGACTTGGAGAAATCCCCAAAGTCCATTAATGGATAGTCTATGGACTTTGTTAATAATCCCTGATCTAAGAAAGCATTAAAAGAAAAGGTAGCAAAGGAAAAAAGAAAATAAGACCAGCCAAGTAAGTAGTAGAAGGGAAAACCTAGACAGTAGAATTAAAGACAGTTGTATTAGGGAAGTAAAACAAGAACCCAGTGCCTTAATGAGAAGAAAGTTTCACTAGAACTTTCCAGGGAGACAGATCCCTGAGGATAGCAGCTACATTGGTAAGGCAAGCACTTTTATCATGAAATAAAATTGGCTGGATCTGTACCCAAGAGAAGAAAAGACCAATGTTCTGTATTTAGGTGTGTGGGAAGAAAGTTTTCAACCCGGCCTTGTGGGTAGGAGAAATGTTGAGTAATAAATTAAGGAGTCTCAAAGTGGGATCTGGGGAATAAAAATGTGCATGCCACAGGAAAGACTCTAAGTTACAAAAAGTCTTATAATGTAAAGTGTAGTTGGAAGAATGTAAGTTGGAAGCACAGAGGTTGAACTGGCCTCAGGCATGACTGGATCCAAGGATTTAGCTGATGTCATCAGGGCTCTATTTATCTTTTCAAATGGCCAGGGCTTGGGTGTATGGCGGGCAAGTCTGCAGAGAGAGCTCCAGGCTTTATAAAGGCACAGAGAGTGACTTTCAAAGAAAAAGGCTGTCTTCGCTCAGTGTCCAATAACAAAATCTAGGGAAGGTCTCAGATGGTCCTACTTGGGTGGCCATTATCTCTCCAGATACCCCAGAACTGTATGAACTGGCACAAAGGGTAATTACCTAAGGAAAAGGGGGTGCTTTTGTCTGAAAAGGAGAACCAGTGCAGACCAGATAATACGACATATGCCTACTGCAGTGAGTGACAATAATCAGAGGCTGAAAAGGTTGTTTAATATTTAAAGTTATGCCAGCACTCTAAACTTGAGACTTGAGACTTAAGACGGATGTGTAGTGTTCGTGTCTCAACAGTCCCTCATTACAGGAGATTTGGACTGAGTGTTTGAATTGACTTGGGATGATGGAGTCTAATGAATAGAGAGAGCTCTGGCAGGGGAAGTAGTGGAGAAGGGGTTTGGGGATGAAACCATGAATTCGGAGGCTTGGAGTTTTAAGGAAAAATTCAGCCCTTTCTCCTTCTTGTGCGTCAGCATCTGTTGTTTTTCTTCTAGAACACAAAGTGGCTCGCAGAGCCCATATCCATTTGAATGAAGACTGAACAACCACTGTAGCAAAGGCTTAGCTGCCAGATGCTCTCCCCTGTGACTCGGTTGAATTTCTACTGCTCTCTGGAGTCCCTGGGAGAGCCCTGGGCTCATGTGGGGACTCCCAGTATTTTTGGAACTGGGAATTTGGTTCCAAATGGCAGAGATTTAATCCCTAAGCACACAGAAAGAGATGATGCCGACCATTCAGTTCAGCTATTCTTAGGTTGTAAATAAAGACTTGTGATTTACTAAATTGAGAATCATTGTAGAAAAACAAAAACAAAAACCCGGCAGTTCAGCTGAGAACAACAGTAACATAGAACTTGGCAGGAGAGATCTCTTTGGTGGGCCATCTTCCTTCCTAATTTGCCTGCAAAAAAAAAGTGTCATGGTGGGATTTGGTTGGACACGGGAAATGCTAAATAATAAAACGTGAAATAATCAATGTATGATAAGGTAACACATTTCTAACTTCTGTAAAGTTTTTCAACTTTTCACTGGTCACCAGCATGTCCTATGGACAATATAAATGCTAGCAGTCCACTTAAAAACTACATTGTACTGAATTTGTTTACTTTAAGAATTGGAAATATGATTTCTCATAGAAAAGCATGCCCTTAGTTGCATTCTATGACTTTGTTCAAAGACCAGTGCCTTCGGGAAGTCTGACCATTGACTGCTTGCCTTGCTTTTATGGGCTTGATGGCCAAGGCACATTGTAGAGATACTCCACTTTATCTCTCCTCTCAATACTTGCATTAAGTGGAAGCTCGTGGTGTATCCCTAATTGAAATGCAAGATGCTTCCCACTTGATATATTTGTCTTGAGGATCCCATCAGATATTAACGATGTTCCTTGTTTAAGCTTGGCCCTTTCTCTAATAATTATGCGCCTTACTTACATACTTTTGTGTTTTCACCAACAGTCTACCCAGAGCTAAAATTAATAATCTGGATACCCATCAAATTTGTGTTCCATGACCTGCCCGACATTTTCCGTGCATGAATATCCCCAAAATTACAAAAGGAAGAGGTCAGAGAAATGAAAGAGATTTTTTTTTTCAATAACCACACTTTTCAATGCCTGAAATTACAAGAGGGATTTGCTTTGGCTCTTCTGGAATATTTCTTCTGATTTTTGGAAATTACTACCTTAGAGAGTCTGTGCAATATTGACTTTTGGGAAAGAGGGAAAAGAAACATTCACATGTCCCCTAGATGTCCTTTTGGTGGCTTTTCTGGTAGTTAATTTTGGCTCAGTAATGATTTATTGAGTCAAATCTATGCACCACAGTGCCAGGCTCCAAAGATACAGATGCGATGCTTGCTTTCCAAAACATTATGGCCTATAGGACCAGAATGAAAGGAAGAGGCCCGGGAAAGTAGTCCTTGGCAACGTCTAACTCCAGGGTGGCCTTGTGGCAAGCATTCACATGTATTCACATTCTCCTTCAGAGCCCCACCGTGACCTTGGGCATCACTGCCCTCATCTTAGAGGTTCAGAGACATTCAACACGTGTCTAGGCCACACAACTGATGTGTTGTGAATTAGGATTCAAGCAAGATTTGATTCCAGACTGATTTTTATTCTTTGCCAGCACTCCTTTCTCCAGGGCTATTCAGTTTGCCCTGCGACTGGCTCCTAGCAACTCCATTTCCCCTCCCTGCTCAAGTCTAAAGCTGAGAATGTTAAGAATGGTGGGGAAAACATGCTTTCCTCGAGCCTAAAAACTGATCAGTTCTTGTAGGCTGTGAATTTCAAATCTTGGGTGAGCCTTTTGGGATTTGAGTTCATTCAAATCTGACTTTCTATTTCTGAAGAAAAAAATTATAATGATAGTACACACACGTGCTGTGGCTTTCTAGCTGAGTATCGTTTTAAAAAATATTATGAAGACATTGAAGATGCTTGCGGGGCAATAAATAGTTTTTTGCAAGGTAA
Organism: Neomonachus schauinslandi; assembly: GCF_002201575.2. Taxonomy (NCBI): domain Eukaryota; kingdom Metazoa; phylum Chordata; class Mammalia; order Carnivora; family Phocidae; genus Neomonachus; species Neomonachus schauinslandi. The sequence goes on along the minus strand of NC_058410.1, from coordinate 133,395,636 downwards.
CGTTCAGAAGCATTAAAGAATCAGGAATTAAGAACATAGGTGCTAGAAATATTGGCAATATGTTCTACAAATCTTAAATCACATCTGGATTTGCCCCACATTATCAGCAGAATCCTTATTCAAGCCTGGTTTATCTGATAGGTTTTTTGCCAAATTAAAAGGCTCAGTCACATGTCTTAGAATTAGCGTTACAGAAACTGTCCCCAAATTGAAGTGGACAGGCTGATCAAGTGCAGTTTTCGAAGAGTTCATATAAGGCACTGTTTGGTTTGAATACGGATTAATGAGCGATTTGTGTTAGTAAACACAAACATAACATTCATTATTTAAACACACAGGAATAATTGTATGACTACAAGTACGTGGCGTGATGGGCAATTGGGCTATTTCATGAATAATGTATTAGTAAGTGAGCATTTCTTTTTATTTATTGTTTAGGCCTAGGAGTGTTGGTCTGACTCGCCGGGTCCAGCCTGCAGCTGACACAGTGAGAAGTGTCCATGAGAAGTGGGTCCAGGCTGCAGGATGGAGCCTGTGTTTGTTTAAGAAGGAGTCCGATGACATCACGTCGGCCTCATACTCCAGAAGGCTCGGGACCCCGTGAAAGAGCGCAGCCTCCCTGCTCTGTTAATGCAGACCCAACGTAAGGATTTCTGTCTTTGGGTCTGATTTCAAGGTGAACCAGGTTAGAGAATTCAAGGGGAGACTATAGACTTTTTTTTTTGCTTCCCACATTGGTTGGTTAGCCCCATACATGGTATTTGATTAATGTCTGAGAGCTCTAATTAGCAATGGCTAATCGGGTCCACATGCACCAGGATATTGATTCCTGCCTCCAGAAAACTAATCTAATTGTGCTCCTTATCATTAGCAAATGGTTGGTGTATTAAAACGATGACCCATCTGTAGGTTGGAAAGGCTACTCCATCATGACAGCTTCGGAATGTAAACAAGTCTAGAAATGCTCCAACAGTGGTGTTAGGAAAAATAGCTCTGGTCCCCAAAGGAGAAGAGTCACAAATATTCAGGGTGAAGTTTTCTTTTTCACTTTCCCAGCAGAGGAAAATCGGCATGAGAATCAAATGGGTCCTTTGGACCACAGATGGGAGGAAGAAAAGCAACCTTTGCTGGCATCTCTTGGCTTCTGAAACAGTTCTCAACAGATCCGTGTCTGCCTTCCCGCGACCCTCAAAATGACATTTGTTCTGCGGTAGATAAAGCACCTTCATCGCTCCCCTTGGTGGCTTCCTAATTCTCAGGGACTATAATAAAAAACATACCCCTGAAGAGGTAAGGATATTAATAATATTGGCACTGCACTAGAAAGTGTACACAAAGAAAACCTAATGCAACTTAATATGGCTTTTTCCCCCTTCGGCAAAAATTGCAAATTCATGTTTTTACTGGCACTTTTAAATCAAGAGCACCATTTAGTAAAGATGGTCTTCTTTGTCTCTCTATACATAACCCTAGTCTTTTTTCTTTTTTTTAATATTGAAATCTAAAGTGTGATCATCTGGAAAATTTTCTCTAGAAAAGCCCATAGGCGCCATCACTCCAGCCACAGTGGAATAATCCTCTGATGGCGCGTCTGCTTAGTGCTCCCCTGGAGCAAGTATTACCCGCTGCTGTCTTTGCGCTATCGGTCTTATTAGCTATTCCTGTGAGAGCCCTTATCACACTGTATTGCCATTATTTGTTTATCTGTCTGTCTCTCCAACTAGGCTGGAGAGTCCTACAGGGCAGCCACTCTATCTGATTCATTGGTGCAAAACCTGAATGTCTTAGGTCACATAGTGGGGAGGTCCCCTTTCTATTAATACTGTAGATTACAGTGCGGTAGGAGCTGCAACCTACCTTCTGATGTCCCCTCGCCTCTCTGGTGCCCTCCGAGTTTCTTACGGTGTCCCATGTGCCAGGTGCCCAGTTGAGGTGAGTCTCTGATGTTGCCTCTGTCTCTCCATCATGAGGGTCTGCACCAGGATCCCAGTGTTGTCTCCCAGCAGGCCCAGGACCACCCGTTCCCCCTTGGGACAGCGCTGTCACTGCTGGTCTGGCATGCGGGGTACAGTGGTGAGGTTTTTCCTTCCCCTAAATGGAGGCCATCATGGCCGAAGTGAGGGGGAGAATGATATAAAATGGAAATGAATTTGGAGAGTCAGGTGGCTTGTAGACATGGTAAGGAGCTTGACTTTGATTCCAAATGCAGCAGGGGATGTCACTCAAAGAGGGTCATGGCTGTTGAAAACGTAGCAGATGGGTGAAGCAGAGACACCAGTAGGAGGCTATTGGAATAGCCTTGTGTGTTGGCCATGGAAGTGGATACGGGAAGGAGTCGGTGTGCATCGGACACAGAGTGAGAGCAACTTTCTGACCAGTTATGAATGAGGGGGAAAAAGGGAAGAATTCAACCCCACTCCCAGTTTTCGTTGAGCAAAGGAGTGGGCACTGTTTCCTTAGAAAGGGAATATTTGTGGAGGAAAGGTTTGGGGCCCAAATCAAGGGTCTTTTTAAAAGTTCCAGTAGACATGTGTATTGGGTAACTGAGTGACCATGTTGAGAAAGCAGTTAGATATGCAAGTTTCAAGTTCAAGGAAAAGTTAAAGGCTAGAGATATAAATTTAAGAGTCATCAAAACAGAGATGGTAGTTAACGCCTAAGTACTGGATGAGCTTGTAGAGGGTCAGAGTGTAGCTATAGAAGAGAGAAAGATTTGCGACCAAGTCCTGAGGTCGTTGAACTTGGGTGGAGGAAGAAGGCCAAAAAGGAAGTATGGATAAGAGCGTCCAGTGACATAGGAGGAGAACCAAAAAAGAGTGCAGTTTTAGAACCCAAAAGAGGAGAAAATGTCAAGATCAAGGAAGTAGGGGTGCCTGGGTGGCTCAGTCATTAAGCGTCTGCCTTCGGCTCAGGTCATGATCCCAGGGTCCTGGAATCGAGCCCCGCATCGGGCTCCCTGCTCAGCGGGGAGTCTGCTTCTCCCTCTCCCACTCCCTCTGTGCTCTCTCTCTCTCACTATCTCTCTCTCAAATAAGTAAATAAAAATCTTAAAAAAAAAAAAAAGATCAAGGAAGTAGTCAGGTGGAATGGGGGACGCTCGTCCAAGAAGACAGGAATGTTCACTGTTTTCCTCTTCATCCAGGCCTGGGGCTACTTCCCAGGCTCTCGTTCTGTATTCTAAGGTGGTGGGAATAGCCCCAGAAGGGCTAGCCTGGTGGAACACGGTATTCTAACACTGATGAATTTCCCAAGGTGTGTTTTATTTGGTCTTAAATAACACAATGTGCAGGACACCCACATTCTAGTATAGCCTGAACTGCAAAGAGCCTTTTTTCAACAGTGCACCTTCTTTTATACTAACATGAGGATCACGCCCGAATGTCCTCCTCTCCTCAAGAGAAACAAAGATTTACCGGCACAGGGTACACCAGATCCCTGTAGAGAAAAGGAAAATTCCGGCCACTCCATCTCTCAAAAAATAAAAAGAACCACAACAAAAGAAACAAATCAACAAACGCTTTGGCTCAACCGTAGGTAAAAATTTACAATTAGACAAGGCTTTTGTTCTCATTCTAAAACATAGTATTACTGTCATTTCCCAGCTTTAGCTCTGAATCACAGGTGGGTGCGTGCTTTGCATTTGGGTAATTAAAGGGTCCACCCAAGTGGGGAACAATCAGACCCAAAGGTGACTGGATTTAGGTCTCCCCCTCTCTGGGGAGTTTCAAAATGACAGATTTTGCAGCTTTGAGCCAAGTTATTTCCTCAAGGCCTAAGATAGTGCCTGGTCTATTATGTGATCAGTTACTATTGGTCGCATGAGAGAATGAACAAGAAAGCCAAGTGACAAAGTGGAAAAAACACTTGATTTAATTAGAAGATCTGGATTCCTGGGAAGGTCATTTATATACTCTCTGCACCTGAACATTCTCAAATGTGCCATCTTAAAACCCAGGAGTTTTATTTTTTATTTATTTATTTATTATTTTTTTTAAAGATTTTATTTATTTGACAGAGAGAGACACAGCGAGAGAGGGAACACAAGCAGGGGGAGTGGGAGAGGGAGAAGCAGGCTTCCTGCCAAGCAGGATGCAGGACTCGATCCCAGGACCCTGGGATCATGACCTGAGCTGAAGGCAGACGCTTAACGACTGAGCCACCCAGGTGCCCCAAAACCCAGGAGTTTTAAAATGATATGTTGAAGAAGCAGTTCAATAGGCGAACATAATGAAAGCAAATTCTCTGAATTTCTCACATATCTCAAATGAAGTTAAAGGAGATGCAAATACACTGTCCATAAAATCATTAAAATCTCTCTTCCCTTTGGAGGGAAAAGTAAAATAAGATGAAATCAGAGAGGGAGGCAAACCATAAAAGACTCTTAACTCTAGGAAACAAACTGAGGGTTGCTGGAGGGGAGGTGGGCGGGGGGATGAGGTAACTGGGTGATGGGCATTAAGGAGGGCACATGATGGAATGAGCCTTGGTGTTATATACAACAGATGAATCACTAAATTCTACCTCTGAAAATAATAATACACCATATGTTAATTAAATTGATTTGAATTAAAAAAAAAAGAAAGAAAGAAAACCTCTCTTCCTTCATACCCCACAGTTGCTCCAATGTCTCTCTCTCCTCAACATCCTGTCTCCCAAGGACTTGTCTTACACTCCCTTAACTGTAGCTGGTGAAACTTTCATTCACCCCCACCTTGCCCATCCTCAGCATTTCTGTTTGTGCCTCCTTGCAGAAAGGATTCTACATTTTTAGGAGGGGAGAGCAAAGGAGAAACTGGGCTCATGCATAGAGGGTTTTCTTTAGAGGTCTGGAAGAGGAGGTAAGTGGTAGACGATTCTCACATGAGTAGGTTTTGCACGATCACATTTGCAAAATGAGAAAAATAATTCCTGCTCCCCAGGATTGTTGGCATGATTAAATGAAATATGGCCATGTAATCGTGAACTCCCTGCAGATACATGATGTCATTATTCTGTGTGCTGTGTAAACATCCATTAGTGTTTTTTTTTTTTTTTTTAAGATTTTATTTATTTATTTGACAGAGAGAGGCACAGCAAGAGAGGGAACACAAGCAGGGGGAGTGGAGAGGGAGAAGCAGGCTTCCCGCCAAGCAGGATGCAGGGCTCGACCCCAGGACCCTGGGATCATGACCTGAGCCGAAGGCAGATGCTTAATGACTGAGCCACCCAGGCGCCCCTCCATTAGTGTTTTAAGTGCAACTTTGATCTCATTCTCACAAAAGGTAAGTTTTATCTTCATAATAAGCCTGTATCTGCTTTCCTTTTTAAAAACAATTTTCAGGGGGGCCAGAGTGGCTCATTTGGTTAAGCATCCCACTCTTGATCTTCGGCTCAGATCTTGCTTTCAGGGTTGCGAGTTCAAGCCCCACTTTGGGCTCCAAGCCTACTTAAAAAAAAAAAAAGGATTCCAAAATAAATAAAAAGCAAATTGATAGCCTTATAAAAAGAAGCCAACACAAGACATGACTAGAAGTAGCTTTCGATGCTCTGTTAGGGTTTTCATTGTCAGTCCCGTACATAGCACAGTTTAGAGTAGTGAAAATCTGTGCTTTTACCATTCATTTAAAAATAATTTTAACTTCCATGTGGATTTGCTGGGTATACCTATCACCTTCAATGAGCTCTTGATTTAAAGGGGCCAGATTTGAGAATGGTGTCTTAATGATACAAATCATTTATCTTGATGATAAAAATCTGGAAATGCTATTTTTTTGATTCAAAAAGTGAGATTTGTGGGTTTTCTGTTTTTGTTTTTCTGAAATCACTGATCTCATGAATATTGTAGATTTTCAGAACAGACAAAATAGAAAATCTGGTCAATTCTGTTAGTTCCCTATTGTTGTGCAACAAATTACTCTAAAACTTACTGGGTTAAAACAGTGGACATTTGTTAACTCACAGTCCTTGTGGGTCAGGTGTATGCGGTTGGCTAAGCTGGGTGGCTCTGGCTTGGAGTCTCTTATGAGATTGCAGTCATGCTGTCAACTGGGGTGTCTACATGTGAAGGCTTGACTGGGGCTGGAGGGTTTGTTTCCAAGATGGCGCCCTCATGTGCTCTTAGGAGGAAACCTCAGGTTCCCACAGTGTAGACCGTTCCATAGGACTGCCCAAGTGTCTTCATGACATGGTGGCTGGCTTCTCGCAGAAAGAGTGATCTAAGAGAGAAGAAGGAAGAAGCCACAGTGCCATTGATGTCCTAATCTTGGAGGTCATACACTGTCACTTTGTCCACATTCTACTTGCCAGAAGTAAGTTACTAAATACAGCTCACACTTAAGGACAGAGAATTAGAATCCACTTTCTGAAGGAAGGAGTATCAAAGAATTTTGTGAACATATCGTAAAACCAACACAAGTTCTTTGGCATAAGTTGCATTTTTAAATTATTTATATTCCAAATAAAATATAAGTTTTTCACAAGAGGGTAGCTACTTACATTATTAGATTCTCAGGATACAGTACATAAATTTCTTTATTGCTTATTGAGAAATTGAGTTCAGAGGCATTAGTAGATTATTCCAGGTATAGAAAAATTCAGCATCCAAATCTGGACTTGGATCCGATTTTGTGATGTACAATTCCATGTGTGGTCACATTGCATTTAAATAATGATAGCAAAAACAGGGCTCTTTTGCTATTCTGAACTTCACTTTTCCATCTTTTGGCTACTTCCATGTTTTCAAACAGCTGGATTTAAATTGGAAACATTTCATGAAAAATTCGGATGTTTCCTAATATAGGAAAAATAAAATTGCTATCCAGACCCTTTGGTACATGAGTAATTCTGCCTGCTGAATGACTATCCTGGTAAAGACTTCATTGCCCTCCCCAGTGTATATTATTCTATATGGAAAGTTTCCAATGTAATCAAATGTTAAATTGGAAGTTTGGACCAAGGCAACGAGATAGCATAGATATCAGATAGCAAATCGAGGTGTGAAACAGGACCCGAGATGCAAGTGTTGACAGAAAGTCTCTGTAAAATTATTGCACAGGTTCTGTGCCCTTCTTCCTGGGTCCTTCACCCAGGATGTGGCTAAGTCAAGGGGGATCTTAGAAGGAGTATTGTAGAGTAAGGCAACCAATGTTCCCAAAGCAAGGAAGAACATCAGTGGGACCACTCAGGTGTGATTAAGTGTCATCTGCAGGTGGAAGACACAAGGAAATGGTCCCTGGCCCTGGACTGTAGGATTTTACCTAAGAGAACCAGAAAAGCCATAGAGATTTCCCAAAGTTTCATCCAGAAACAGTGAGACCATTACCCCACAGAACAGATTTAGAGGGATAGTGGATAATGAAAAGAAAGAAGCTTTTACGATGAACTACCCTTCATGCATGATCTGGGTTTAACATAAGGCTTTGCTGAAATTTATCACAGACATTTCCTGCCTTTTAAACAATATAGGGTGAGTTATTAAGAAAGGGTTAAGTTCATTTCAGTGTTATCATTCATTAATGCAATAACTGAATTAATTATTAAGGCAATAATGTAAGAAACTTAGACTTGTATACTACAATTTTTTTTTTTTTAAATATATATATATCAATGTCCCCAAGGTCTTTACCTCAAACTCATGATTCTTATAAAGTTGCTTCTAATTTTCCTGTCACCTCCTTTGGTTGCTCTGTTGTCAATGGTCACTTATCACTGTTTTCTGTATGCTTCTGTATTTTATCCCCTCTTTCTTTAATTGATAGTTGGTGGAGAGACAAACTTGCTGGGATTGTGAATTAAAGGAGCTTAAATAAGACTAGGATGGTTTTTGTTTTTTGTTTGTTTGTTTGTTTGTTTCCTTTGGTTGCTCACCAAAGTTCTCCAGGGAAAGTTGGTGGAGAACTGACTTAGAACAGAGGAGTTCTGATTAAACTTGTGTGTTGGGTAAACAGCAGAGGTATGTACACATAAGTTGGTCACTGAGTGTTTGTTGAGTAAGGAGACTTTTCTCTCCATACATATTTTTCATTCATTAGTTGATTGAGCAAGTGTATATTGAGTGCCTACTATGTGCCAGATGCCGAGCTCAGATCAGTTAATGCTGGCATGGATTGACTTACTTCGTCAACTGCTCCTATTCAAGTTCCTGTGCTCGATCCTCAACGCTGTGCTCTGTAAACTTAGAACAAGAAATGAATTTTCCATGCCTTTTGAGAATGGCAAATCTTGTATGCCACTGAAACAGATAAAGAAGCAATGGATTTAGCACCAGATGAGGAATGAATTCTTTTTTTTTTTTAAGATTTTATTTGTTTATTTGACAGAGAGAGACAGCCAGAGAGAGAACACAAGCAGGGTAAGTGGGAGAGAGAGAAGCAGGCTTCCCGCCGAGGAGGGAGCCCGATGTGGGGCTCGATTCCAGGACCCTGGGATCGTGACCTGAGCCGAAGGCAGACGCTGAACAACTGAGCCACCCAGGCGCCCCATGAGGAGTGAATTCTAATATCACAAATGGCAGAGAATTTGTTGTGTGGCCTATTGGTAATGAAACTAAACACTTTGATATGATGTTTTAGTTTTCCTGATTGCTTTAATAACTACCTCCATGCTGTACTTTCACAATAACCTTCAGGGAGGTAAGACAACCCCTCTCAACTCTGTTACAGGTGAGGTTAAGGGTTCTTAAAGCCCAAAGCTAGTGACCAAGTCAATGTGAGAGCCCATCTTCATTCTATGAAACCCAGTCTTTTCTCTCTTAGATCAGGGCTGCAGACATCACCTCTTTGTGCCTTCATTTCAGCTTACCTGTAGTATTGGGTTGATTTTGATGCAATGTGGATTAAGTATTTGGAGATGTGACTGGACATTCTCGTAGCCAAATGGTTTCCCCAGAGTGTGAACGTATCGTTAGTGTCTCTGTTTTGGAGCCTGTATATTCTTGACCTTCTGCTCTGCTTAATAAAAGAGTTGAGACACCAGAAATGGAACTGAGATTTAAGAATGGCTTTCATGCATCAAGCCCTTGGCATAGGTCCCTGGCAGCAAACCTCTGCCCTTCATAAGCCAAGAAACTGAAGTAAAAGCCTCCTGCCAAGCTAGATGCTTTGGGAGGATTTATTTCTCCCCACCACTGGCTCCTAAACAGCAGTGAAGGACTGAGGCTGGTGAAGGTCCAGGGTGTCCTAACTCCCAGAGACTTCAGATGCCCCAGTTGCCGTGGCAGAGTGAAGTCGCAAGGGAAAAGAAAACTTGCCAAATAAACTGTGGTCCCTCCAGACAATGGAACATTATTCAGCACTAAAAACAAACAAACAAACAAAAATGAGTTATCAAGCCATGATAAGACATGGAGGAAAATTAATTGCACATTACTAAGTGCAAGAAGCCAATCTGAAAAGGCCACATACTGTAGAATTCCAACTTTATGATATTACAAAAAAGGTCAAAATATAGAGAAAGTAAAAACATCAGCGGTTGCCAAGGGGTTGGGGGAGGAAGGGATGATTAGGCAGAGCACAGAGGATGTTTAGGGCAGTGACTATACTCTGTATGATACTATAATGATGGGTATATATCATCACCCTTTGCCTAACCCCTTAGAATTAACACCAAGCGTGAACCATAATGTAAATATGGTCATCTGGACGATGGCAATGATGACACTCCAATGTAGGTTCATGGGTCGCAACAAAGGCACCACTCTGAGAAATGGAGGAGGTTGGTAATGGGGGAGGCTGTGCATGTATGGGGGCAGAAGGTAGACAGGAGACATCTGTACCTTCCTCTCGATTTTTCTGTGAACCTAAAATTGCTCTAAAAATATAAAGTCTTCAAAAAGAAAGTGGGAGAATTTGCCCATAATGGCAGCCCTACTTTTAGAAGCAGGGATCCTACCTAGAGAGCTGCTGGGCTCCCTTTCGTGGTCAGCACGGGGAAGTGAGTGATGAGCAAGCCACTGAGGCTGTAACACATTTAGGGTTTGCAGCCAACTCCAGCATTTCCCTCATTGCCCATATTGTGTTGGGACAATGGTCTGATCAAATGTTTCCTAATTTCATTGTGGACTTCCTGTCTAATGAGTCCCTTTCTCCCCTGCTCTAAATAAAGAAGATGCTAAAAACGTGACACACACTACAGATGGGTCACCCACATCTGGGCTTTTCATTTTAAAAGGCAGTGTGGGGGTGGGGAGGACAGTGAAGCAAGATGTGGCTGGTTTTCTTATAAGAGGGGTGAGGGGAGGAGGGGGGTAAAGAGATGAAGGAGTGAGACAGAATCATCCACCATTGTTATTGAGTGACAGACATATCCATTGGGACTAATTATAATAATGATCCCAGTCCATAACTGACTCAGAGCTTGAGTGCACCTCTCTATGCCAAGTTCTCAAATTTGGGCACCTGGATTGCACCTATGAAGTTGGCATTTACCAAAGAAACCATGTGCAGATGGATATTTGCATGTGAAAACCGGGTAATTGTGTGTGTGTGAGCAGGAGCTTCTGTGCACAATTATCAGCCTCTCCTCAAGATGTTGGGAGCAGTTTCTGGTCCTTTGGAAAACTGGCCTGCAATTTGCTGGTGCAGATTTGAGTTCTGTGTACGCATGAGACACGTGGCCAGGTTTCAGAGGACTAGCTCAGATGCATTGTTCTGTGCATGTTGGCTGTCAGTGATGCGCCCAGCACTGTAACAGAGAGAGTAAGGGCTCAGGCTGTGCCATCAAATGGACCTGGATTCAAATCCCGGCTCCACTATATAGCATTGACCAAGGCAAGATGGTGGGAGAGAGGAATTTGTCTGAGGAGCTGCAAATAACTGGAGACACTTGGGCAATTGGGCTGCATGGTATTATCGGAGAATCAGGTAGGTCTCTAGGGAGACTGACACTTGGAGGAATGAAGTTAGGTCTGTGACAGAGCAGGATTCAAACCAGGACTGTCCTTTGAATTGTCCTGAGCTCTGTCATCTCCCAAGGGTGCTCAGTGAGCACTTGCCAAAAGAAAGTGGGACCCAAAGGACAAAGATGTTCATCTGCTCATCATTCTTCCGTGTAAGCATTTCCCTCTTTTGTTTGTGAGCCACCCTGGGTCCTGGGGAGAAGAAATCTCCAAACCCATGTAAGAGGCATGAGTACAACTTCCATAGTAAGTGCTCTCTGTGGTCAGCATTGAGGATCACAAGAGCCGTGAGAGGCCAGGTGGCGTCTGTCAGTCTCCTACCCCAGACTTGACTATGCCTTTGGCTGGAGCGCTCCTGCCTTACTCTATTTATATGTGTTCTATGCTTTCTTCAAGCTCTTCACCTCTTCCTAGAAAACTGCCCCATAAGAGAACTGGCTTCAATCTACCAGCCAAAGGCAATTCTCGTCAGCGGAGTAGCAAGACCCAAGGGGACCGTGATACTATTCGGGCTGTGGCGTAGGAGATGTGGCACCATGTGCTTGGTGGCCAGTGTTGGTGGGACTTGAAGATGTATTTTCTGTGGCAGCTCCGGGGTTTCTCCTGAAATCCTACTCGGTCTCTCTCCCTTCTGCGGCAGCCTCCAGGAAATCAATCCATCTTCCTTTCCTTCAGAAGCTGCCACCATCCTTCAGAGTTTGTCCCCTTCATACTCTCCAAAGACAAACACAGAAGACTTTTCTATTTTAAGGCATCCAGGTGCTGATCACAAAGAGAAAACGGAACACAAACAACATAGAAAAGATGAAGAAGCCGTAAATGGCTCTGCATCTTACAAAGTCCTTATTGTCTTAATCCCTTGTATATAGTTTCAAGCTCTCTCAGGGATCATGAAAGGGAGCCTCAAAGGTATTTTGTCCTTTTCTGAAGATGGGGCTCACTGAATCTTCCCACTGTCTTCCGATTCTCTTTTAGCCATGTTACAGGGATCATTTCCTTCATGTGATTCGTTCCCAGCTTAAACATGGTGGTCTGTGCTTGGTTGCCAGTAGATATTTGACTTTTCTTGAGACCTTTAGAGTAAGTTGTGATGACTGATTTAATTGACTGTTGCCTCTGTGGGTCTTTTCTTGCATTCGCATAAGGCCCCAAGGGCAGGAACCATCCTATTCTTTTGTCCCCCCATTTGTTGATGATGGGTTATTGCCCAGAGCCTAGCTTATTGTCTACACTAGCAATGTAGAAATAGTTTATAGCTTGACTTGGGGCTTTACTATCAAAAGGCACTTAATTCTCCAGTGATAAATTTACACTTTTATTATTATCATGAACCAAGGACCTTTAGGGAGATTTTTTTTTTTTTTTTTTGTACTTAAAAAACATCTAAATAGATGCTCACCAATACAGGAAGAGGGGAATGGTTTGAGCTAGCCTCGCAGGGGCAAATATCTGCCTGGAAGTGGCTTACGAGGATATACTGTCTTGAGTAATGAAATTAAGGAATTCCTGCAGTCAAAGGAGACCTGCATAGGGGTGTGGCAGTACAGGAAGAAGGCATCCGAATGTTCTTATTATATTTATATAGTTCAGTGCACTTTGAAGATCTGGTGCCAGACAAGCAGAAAGACACAGCTGGGAAGAGGCAAAGAAGAAGAAAGTAGGGCCAGAGGATCGGGGGAAGGGGCAGCTAGGTCTGAGAGGCAAGGCTAGGGACCAAGCACCACACGTGGGTTGGGAAAGACAGGATTTAAATGAGGCAAGAGAGAGGGAAAAATGATTCAAGTATGACCAGAGACGGAAAGCATGTCAAGTGAGAGCCAAGAGCTTTGTGAGGCTAATTAGGAATATCAACCCTAAGATTTGCTTTCCCTTCAGCATGGGTGGCCTTTTCCTGCTCTCCTGTCTCTTTACTTCCTCAGGCAGTTGTAAATGATGAGGCTACCCGACAGGAGCCTTAAGTCCCCGAAAGTTCTGTAGTGTTATACTCTTTTTTTCCAGCTAAGGAATTCCTTCATGATATGGAGCAGAGGGTTGTAGGAATTGTTGTCAGCAGACCAACATGAGCTTCTCATGGGAGAAGCTTCTCTGAAAAGACACACGATTTAGAGCAGATTATGATAATAATCGTCATCGTTTTGGCAATCACGGAGGACTGCACATGTAAGACACTAAAAATCTTATGGTGCTGGTGATTCATTTAATGGGAATTTGGCATTGATTCAGAAGACAGTGCTTCTAGGCATTTAGCGGTCAATCCCAGCAATGTCATTTCAGCAATTTAAAATGTATGCCCACAAAAAAAAAAGAAAAATACATGCCCACTATCAAATGATATGTCAAGACTATAGTAAATGGAATAATAAAAATTATTATAATCATACTGATGTTGCTGATTTTCGTTTGAATGTGAATTTCTGAGAGGAATGTCTTCAGCATAGGGCGTTTAGTCAAGGAAGTATGTTTACACCATCTCTTGTACAGCTGGTAATGCAGTGAGACGGTAGGTACAAGAGCCACTCTGGAGGCTTGTCATCAGTCATGTTAGATGTCCATTAAGTGTCTGTGAAATCACCATTTCTCCAGTGCCCTTCTCCTTAAAATAGCCCACAGTTTAGGTCGTTCACTTCTGCCTCATTGGGATCAACATCGTCCCCAGGGTCCTGGAGGGATTGAGATTGGTTTAACATCTCTGGTCCCCTCTTCATGGCCAGTGTCCTTCATGTCAACCTCGAGGCCTCATTTCTCTCTTTTTAAAAATTTTTATTTTAAAAGTTTGTTTATTTATTTGAAAGAGCGAGAGAGAGCACATGTGCCCGAGCGAGGGGAGGGGCAGAGGGAAAGGGGAAAGCAGACTCCTCCCTGAGCATGGAACCCCATGCGGAGCTCCATCTCACGACCCTGAGATCATGACCTGGGCTGAAACCAAGAGTCAAACGCTTAACTGACTGAGCCACCCAGGTGCCCCTGGAGACCTCATGTCTTATTTCAAACTCCAGATAGGTCTCCATGTTGCTATGGGTCTCTTGGGTCTCATTACCTGATTTGGGTGTGTTGTCCAGCTCTGACTGTCTGTCAGACTCTGCTCCCTGAGTATTTCCACCTAGGATCTCTGGATCTTCATCTCGAATATTCCCTCTTACTACTCTTTTTGCTGAATCAGAGAGCTGGGAGCTTACTCCTCTCTGAATAAGGTGGTCTCACTTTGGATCTTGTGGGGAGGTCTATGGAAGTTGCTTTTTAAAAAAGCTATTTTATAAAAGTCTGGCATGTATATAGTTTAAGATTCAAATATGATTCTTACTGCTGTTAATAAGACTCAATGCCCCCCTTCAGTCTCAATTCTTGATATCCCAAGGCAAACACTTTCCACTTTTTCAGATGTTTTTTCTTCTCTATTTCAAGTAATATGTTTATGTCTCTATTTTATGATTTTCAGTTTTCTTTACTCTATTGACTCTCTTCTATGAAAAATAATTATTTAGCTTCTTGCTTTCCACTCACTACACACTCTCTCTCTCCCTCTTATCATCCTCTTAATTACATACCAGATATCTATTATTGCATAACAAATTACTGTAGAAGTTAGTGCCACAATGTACTAAACATTCATTATCTTACAGTTTTCATGAGTCAGGAGTTTGGGGCTTCTGGAGCTGAAGGATCTGATTTCAAGGTCATTCACATGGATGGCCAGTTGGTGTTGGTTTTTGGCCAGAGGCCTCAGTTCTTCCCTCTTTGGGCCTTTCCACAGGTTGCTTGGGTATCCTCATGACCCAACGGTGAGGGGGGGGGTGTTTGTTGCCTAACTCATTCATTGTGGAGCTGTGAGGGGGTGGTGGCCATAGCTTCCGTGAGGTGGCTGTCTCCTAGAGCTGCAGCTGTCCCTCCAGGTTCAGGAACCACGCCCTCCCTATGTGCATTTAGCACTTAGCTCCCTGCTCCTGCCAGCTTCAGGGTACCTCATCATTTCTGGTTGCATTCCCTTCACCCTGACCATACTTTTGTAAATAGTTAAATTCCCCTCAATTTCAGTGAGCCCTCTGTTTCCTGCCCATGCTGACTGACACAGAAGCAAATTTTTGATCCACCATATAGCTGAAAATGTTGTCTTTATTCTACCCCCACCTTGGGTATAGAAGTTAAGGTTGAAAATCATTTTTCCTCAGTACTTTTAGAGATGTTCTGCCTTTCAGCTTTCAGTATCACTTTTGATGACACCAGTGTGATCCTGATACCTGATCTTTGTGTGTGACTTGTGTTTGCTCCCAGGAACACTTGGGAGTCTCCTCTTTATCTCCAGTGTTCAAAAATTTCACGATGATGTGCCTTGATATATGGTTTATTTCATTCACAGTGCTGTACACTAAGCAGTTCTTTTCAACCTGGAAAGTTCTGGGAAATCTCATTCTATGACTTTGATAACTTTCTCCCTCCCCTCTTACTCAGTTCTTTTTTTTTTTGGAACTCTTTTGAGTTGAAAGATGGATTTCATGGACAGATATGTTATCTTAGGTTTTCTCTCCTGTTTTCAAAAAAAAAATTTTTTTTTTTGGGTGTTCCAAGAGACTTTACCACCTAATCTATTTAGTTTTTAATTTGCCTATAGTATTTTTATACTTTCCTATTTTTCTTTCATGGATGCAATGCACTTCGTATTATTTCCTTTTGTCTCTCATAATTGAGACTTTTCTCAGATACTTGGTCATTCACATTTGCCATCTTATGTTTTATGAGTGAGAGGCCACATTTCTGATAGAAGCTCTGTTGGCACAAATGGGGCTTGTTAGCTGTTGGGTTTCACTCTGGGTGATCAGTGCATGTCAGTCTCTGTAGGTTTCTCTCTCAGTCTGGCTGGTTTCCTCAAGAGAGGGTCTCTGATCCAGTCTCCTGTTCCATAGAACCTCGTGTGGTGATAAAAACACTCAATATCAGTGCTGTCCAATATGGTTGCCCCTAGTCACATATGGCTATTCAGTACTAGCAATGTGGCTAGTACAGTTGAAAATGTTATTTTTTAAAAAGATTTATTTATTTTAGAGAGACAGAGGGAGAGCGCAAGCAGGGAAAGGGGCAGAGGGAGAGGGAGAATCTCAAGCAGACTCCTTGCTGAACATGGAGCCAGACGTAGGCTCGATCTTACGATCATGAGATCATGACCTGAGCTCAAACCAAGAGTTGAACGCTTAACCGACTGAGACACCCAGGGGCCCGAAAAAGTTAATTTTTAACTTTATTTAACTTTGCTTAATTTAAACTCAGTTACTTGTGACTAGTGGCCACCATATTGGACAGCTCACCTCTGATCTGCTGCCTTGGCTGCCAACCTTCTACCAGCTAAGGTGGAGGAAAATTTGGGGATCCCATTGTTCAGGGTACAGACTTTCACCTAAATTTCCTCTTTGCAGTAAGGCTCTCACTCTGCCCTCAGCTGTTTGGAGTCCAAAATCTATCTTGTTGAACCTCTAAACATCCGGTCTTCTGAGGCAATGGGGACGGCAAGGGAGGGGGGACAGTCATCTGACTGCATGAAATAGAAGACAGACTTTGGAGATCCAGATGCTACTTACTAGTCCTCCTGTTTTCCTTGTCTTCTGAGGGTCCTGTAACTTGAACATCTGGGTTTCCAGGGTTCCTTAGGGAAAACAGCTAGTTTCTTTGGCTTTCTTGGCTGCAGGTCTGGTTCATCTTTCCCTGGTCTGCTGAGTCAGCTGTAGTCCACCTTCCAGCTCTCGGTTTTTGCTGCCTTTTCCTCTCCAGGTCTCTTTGGCCATGTGGATTTGAGCCACTTCTTTTTTGTTGCCTGTGTTTTACTGAGGTTTCTGCTGGAAGAGGAGAAGAATGGGTGTGTCAGAGCCTCTGTACCGGCGGCAGATTGCTTGGTTTCCACACTTACTTGGTCGAGCTCTTCTGCCAAAGGCATGGGATTGTTTATTTTCCCTACAGATGTTTTTATGATGTTTAAAATGGAAGCTATTGTACTAGCTGCCATTACATTATTTATTTTAGCAAGTGGCGGGATATCTTGCTAAAAGAGGTGGCCAGAATTTGTTGTTCTATTTTTATCGTACTCTCCTCAGACTTCATCTAGTGGCGCTAGCAGGGACAATCTGGGTGTTTCACAGGAACATCTCAGTCTCACTCGCCTCCTCACACAAGTGAGACCAAGGTTATAAAAATACCCTTCCTGGCTGCAGAAAACTGAATTGCTTCCAGGATTCTTTTCTCAAATTTTTTTTTTCTTAGAATCCCTAAGGGTGTTCACATGTGTCCAGAAATCAGCTCTGGTCATTTATGAATCCATTGCTGGCCAAGCCAGGACCACACAATAATCCAGAGCTGGAAATTTCCACTAGGGTGTCACTCTGCATTTAGAAACTTTCTCCCACTGCTGGTGCAGCTGGAGGTAGCATCGTCAGTGAAAATAGGCTGTGCCTCTCTGAAAGGCAGAGGAACAGGGTCAGCTCCTCTAGCCCAGTATCAGCCACCGTTGGGAGGTGAGAGACAAGGTCCAATGCTAAAGTACTTGCCGCCGGAGGTTCTCGGACCTTTCTGTGTTACAACTTACTTCTGACTCTGGTGTGGTTGAGCTTTGACTTCCAGCTCAAGCCCTAACAGACCTGCACGGACTCCCATCATGCAGTGACCCCCGGCAGCAATCAGTAGATAGATCTCTGTTAATCCATCCAGATGGCGTCTCCATAGTGAGAGAGAGAATACTCCCTCTGTCAGCTCTATATTATATCAGCAGGAATTTCACGGTAAAACTACCTGGACCCAAGGTAGTCTGGCTTTAACAGCTCACACTTCTGCTTCCACCCCAGCATCCACCCTATTCTCTGATACTCTGACTCTCTACTGCACATTCCCTCCCAGACCCAGTGCTCTCTCTTTCTACCCAGCCTCCATCTGGGCCAACTACTATTCATTACACATATGTCTATATTCCAGAAATCCCAGGGATCTTATAATTCAATCCATTTTTTTTCTTCCATGAATCTCCTTAGTAGTTTCGTGTGGATGTCTAAGTGTGAATAGATACAGGGGAGAATCGTGCTCCCCCACGCACTCTGTCCGAACTCCACTAGCTGGCCATGTCTGTCCCACACGCAAGTCCAACTGAACGAGTAAAGGATAGTTTTGTCTAAGGCTGTGATCTCCAAAGTGAGCTTCACAAGATGGTATGGGAATAAAAAACTAGAATTTCTATTTTACTTTAGTTTATTTTATTGAGGTGTAATCGCCATATAATATTATATTAGTTTCTGGTACACAACATGATGATTTGATATTTATATATAATGTAAATTGACTACGACAATAAGTCTAGTTAACATCCATCACCATACATAGTTACAGACTTTTTTTCTTATGATGAGAGCTATTAAGATCTATTCTCTTAGCAACTTTCAAATATGCAGTACAGTATGACTATTAACTGTAGTCACTTATGCTGTACATTTCTATTTTTTAATCTCATACTTTGAACTTTTTTTGCATGCATGTTTTACATACATATGTAAATGTTACAGTCATAGTCAAACATTTTTTCCTAGTGTGATACAGTCTTATTAAAATAGGCAAACCAGTAGTGTCCACAATAGGGACCTATGGGACCCGATATCCCCTGTGGATATTATGCCTATTTACCCTTTTTAATTTATCAATAGGGTGGCAAAACTCTTTCGGTTTCGACTTTCAGGAAATCCACACAGTATTTGCTTACCAAGACTTTTAACTCCATGCAACAGCATTGAGCTTTAAAACCTATCACATTTGAACTCATGTTATTAATATTGTTACTACCTAAACTTTGTTGCCCACATTGAGATCAATTTTCAGTATTTTTTTCCACTTGTAAAACAACTGTCTCCGTGCCATTTCTTTACAATTGCTGTGTGGTTAATTGCTTTCAGCTGCAAAAAGCCTAGACGTTTGTAGGTTTGTCTTTGAAGTAGATCTTGAAAATTTGAGAAAGCCCTGACAAACGGATCCATTCATCACAGTAAACTGAACTGTATTTATCCATATCAGGGCCCATTTATGCTGGTGGAGGTTGCCGATTTATCAGACCTTGGGCCTGGCTTGCCAAGATGGACTCATGCGGGGCCTCACTGAAGTACACAAGAAATAATTCAACAGCACAAACACTGAGCGTGGGTATCACTGTGGCAGGACAATATGTGTGCAGAGGACGGGAAGGGCTTGACTTTGCTGTCTGCATAGTATCTTCAGGTCAATGACTTATGCACCATCGAAGACTAGGTTCACAGTTTCCATGGTCTAGAAGCAGGTTTTTCATTCCCTGCCAACCTCCATGATGGCCCCTGTGGACCCCCACCTTCTGGTACTTACACCCAGTTAGTCCCCTTCCACACTGGATAGGGGTGATCTGTGTGACAGAAGAATATGGCAGAAGTGATAGTGTGTTACTTCCAAGATCAGGTTCTAAAAGACACCGTGGCTTTTGTCTTGTTCGTTTTCCTCATTCTTTCTTGGACCATCCACTCTAGGGGAATCACGCTGCCATGTTGTAAGCACCCTGGGTCAGGCCCTGTGCTTGCTGGGTTTGGGATATACAGAGGTAAGACATACCTCCTCTTTTTAAAATAACTTAGTCTTGTAAGGGAGGTGAAATGATTTCAAGCAAGTTCAGGGTGCTGTACCGGGTAAAATACCATGGAGTCTCAAAGAGGCCATCTTTGTTTCAGCTTTGGTTAACCAAAGAATTGCCTTTGGAACTGAAGAAGAATGACTAGAAAAAATAGGTTCCCTTGAGGCAAACAAGGAATGAAGGGGGAGAGGTCCTTTCAGATAGACAACTGGGTATGTAAAGGCAGGGAATTGGGTTCGATGAGCATTTATTGGAACAAAAAAGAACGTATTAGAACTTTTTCTCATGGACCCCACTGAAAAGATAAAAGATGGGTGAGAGAAAATATAGACTTGAAGCGGTGACATCACTTGAAGCCCTTAGATTTACGTTATTCAATATGGCAGCCATTCTTAGAAAGCAGCTAGTCCAAATGAAATGCGCTGTAAGTGTAAAGTACACACCCAAATCGGAAGACTCAACCCCAAAAAGGACTATCCCATTAATAACTTTGTACATTGATTATGTGTCAAAATGATATTTTCGATATATTGGGTTAAATGGAACACATCATTAAAATTCATTTTGTGTGTTTTTTTCCACTCTCGTAAAAGGGGCTGCTAAGTTTAAAATTCTGTCTTTGTAGCTGGCATTGTCTCTGTCTCAGATGGGGCTGGATTGGAGGCCACTTTTGCCACAGAACAAGAGAGTCTTTGCCACTGGCATTGTGGGTGATGAGGAAGGGATGGGGTCAAGAGCTGCCGAGGGGACCACAGACACGTGCTTTGTGCTACACTCACTCTGTGCTGAGAGTGTCGAGTCGGAGGCCTGGGGAAGCTTAGCTGGAGAAGATGTGGTGCCCGGGTCTGGAATCCAAGGGAACGTTGTGTGTGTCCTGAGCAGTTTGTGATGCTGACAAGCATTCTTGGTGAATAGTGTGTGACAATGCTTTAATTATACCCTCCCCCCAACGGAACCCCTTTAGTTCAGAATTCTCTGCATCATCTGCTTCACTTTCGCTTCCAGATTATAGCATGAATGGAGGGGACAGGGACTGTGCTAAGAGAAAGGGGAGGGGTATACATAGCTGGCAATAGAGAGAAGTTCTACCTTACTTCTTTAGAGGAGTTGAGTCTGGTTCTGGATGTATTCCATTCGCTCTGCTGGAGGGTCTGAGATTCTAGTGCGTCTCTATCCCTCTGCATGATTTTGGGTCATTGATAGGTAATTTTGGGGTAACCCAGAAAGATATGTTTATCTTTTTGAGTTGTGAGAGACTGGAACTGGGCTTTATTGGGCTGAAAGAGACAATAGCAGTCTCCTAGGCCTGGAGACTCTACCCATTGGCCCATAACCTCAAGGGACAGACTAGATCAACTGTTGGAGGTCATTCAGATCCTTGACCATGCGCTGCAATGGAGCATTGATTCTATTCCAATCTCTGGCACCGATTGCTGTGCGATCTTGCCAAAACATCTCTCTGTGTCTTTATATCCTTACTGGTTTACCCATTTCCGGATGTGAATAGCCAAAATGCTCTGTAGATTTACTTCAGTACATCCTTTAAAGTGCAGTGTCAATAGAATATTGTGCTTTTTCAGGTAGAGAGCACTCTGAAAGAGAACAATTGATTATATTCCAGGACCTCTCTGTGAAACTGAAATATTAATAGAAAAGGATGCTGCCCAATGATGAGAATGTTGGAGGGGGTGGCAATGAACCCTAGGTCATAGGATCTCTCCTGTCCCTCCAGATTACTCTAGATAGTTAACAAGTACGTGGTCTGAACCAGCTCCACATTGCAGACCCAGGTGGGCTATCTCTCCTACTGTGAAGACATTATATCAAGTTTTAGAGAAGAGCTGTTGTAGTCTGTTAGGGCTGCCCTCACATAGTACCACAAGTTGAGTGGCTTAAAGAACAGAAATTTATTGTCTCACAGTTCAGGAGAAGGCTGGTGCGTTCCAAGGGCGGTGAGGGAGACTGTTCCATGCCTCCCTTGCTTCTGGTGCTCTGGTGTTTCCTGGCTTGTAGATGCACTGCCCTAATCTCTGTCTTCATCCTCACGTGATGTTCTCCCTGTGTGTACATGTCCATGCCCAAATTTCTCCTCTTTATAAGGACACTGTTCCTATTGTACCAGGACCCACCCCACTGACCTCATTTTAACTTTATTACCTCTGCAATGGTCCTCTTTGCCAATAAAGTCATCTACTGTGGTACTGGGGTGACCACTTCAACATATAAATTGGGGGGGGGGACACAATTCAACCCATAACAAGCTCTAGTCAAGGAAGTATTGATATGTTTTGCTTTGAGTTACTTTTATGTACAGGTTTGATTAACTTCCCTTTGTTGAGGGATACGTGTGAACTGATCTTCTTTTTCTATAAGGGCGACTGTTTGCATTCTTTCAAATGTCCCTTCTACTCTGGGACTTGGTTCCTTAACACATTCTACTCTGATTCCATCACATTTCATGCATTATAATGGCAACATTTGGTTTTCGTGATTCTGATCTATTCTGCCCTGGGTAAGGGGATTTGCTTCTTGTGGTATGGTAGATACCCTATAGGACCCTCCCAAGTGTGTAACTAAAATATTGATTACAGAAACATCTTTTTAAATATACCATCCAGCTGGAATAAAAGTAAGGAATCATTAATGTCTTTATTTTTTAAGATTTTATTTATTTATTTGAGAGACAGAGATAGTGAGAGAGAAGAGGAGTTGGGAGGGGAGGGAGAGGTAGAAGCAGGCTCCCTGCTGAGCAGGGAGCCCAATGCAGGACTCGATCCCAGGACCCTGGGATCATGACCTGAGCCGAAGGCAGACACTTAACTGACTGAGCCACCCAGGCACCCCTCATTAATGTCTTCTTTGTAAAGACACTTTTTATTTTGGAATAATTTTAGATTTACAGAGAAGTTGCAAAGACAGAAAGAGTTCCACTTTATTTCTCTTAAGGCTGTCATCTTACACCATTGTGGTACATTTGCCAAAACGAATGTAATAATGTTCGTACACTGCTACTAGCTGAACTCCAGACTTCATACAGAGTTTACCAGTTTCTCTCATTCCAGAATCCAGGCCAGGGAACCACTGTCTATTTAGTTGTCACATCACATTAGTGTCCTCCTATAGATCATGACCTTGACAGTTTTGAAGAGTCCTGGTCAGACAGGACTGGGAGAATGTCCTTCAATTTGAGTCTGTCTGAGGACTTTTCCTAAGGTTATGGAGTTTTAAACAAAGAGAAGGAATGCTATAAAATAAGTGAGTACCAAATGTCTCTAGGACTTACTGCCAAACCTTGATGACTTGAGATCCTGAGCATGAGTTTTGCTGACCTCATAGGATGTGTGCAACAGGATGTAAAATCTAGGGCCTTCTTCACTTAACATAACTAATTATGTACTGTACAGTGGCTAACTGAACATAATAATAATAAAAAAAAACTTTATTTATAGACACTGAAAAAAAAATCTAGGGCTTTCTCAAGTTGAGGAAGAGAATAGAAAAACATTGTCTACTCCTCAATCCCCCCTCCCCAATGTTAAGTTGGGAGCCCAAGGAACTACTGTCCCTGTTAGATTAAAGAGAAATAAACCCCACCACACAGAAAGGGAACTTAGGAAACGTGCCCCTCATAACCTTAGGTCCTGGGTGGAGGAAAGAGCTCCCCATGAGAACCTATAACCCTAAGCCAACTCTCATATGTGCTTTCAGTCTGAATTCACACTGCATGGGTTGGCTGAAAAAATTTTGCACACATAAAAATGTAGTTTAAAAAGATCCTGGGTTAGAATCACCACTAGGTATGTTTAGTATTATATTGAATTTATTTTACTATATCAGTATATAGAAAGATAGTTTAGAAACAAAAATATATATAATAGTTAGAATTTTTAAAAATCAATGATAAATCAGGCTGAAGAAATTGAGAAATTGTGAACCAGAATATTGATCTAAACAAATCATTCAGTCCATGGTCCTGTGAGACAGATTTAGGAAATGTTCAAGAAAGGTTAAGAGAAAATACAAAAGGAATGAGAAACTGTCAGTGTTGCCCAATAGAACCTTCTCCAGTGGTGGAAATGTCCTAAATAGTCACATGTGGCCAGTGACTACTATACTGGACATCACAGGGTTAACTTCTGTGGAATCAATGATCTAGAGGGAGATCATTAGAATGGGAAGAACAATATCCAGAAAGATCATGGCTGAGAATTTTCCAGAACTATGGAAAGACACTGATATATTCTAGGAAACCCCCCAAATCTAAGCAAGATAAAAAGAAATATACACCACCACCCACCATTGGCAAAGCATGGAACACCAAAGAGGAAAAATGAGATTTTTACAAAGTAGCCAGTGAGAAGAGCCAGATCACCTACAAAGGGTTGACGATGAGGCCGATGATGGCTTTTCGTCAGCACTGGTGGCAATTGCTGGACAAAGGAACAGTATCTTCAGTGTCCTCAGAGAAAACTTGTTAGTTTGCAATACTTCATCCTGCAAAACTAGCTTTTATGAATAAGGGTACAACAAAGACGTTTACAGATAAACCATATCTGACAGAGTTTACCACAGAGAGCCTGCCACCAAAACAAATTCTGGAAGATTATTTTAGACAGAAGGAAAATAGTTCCAGGTGAGAGTTTTGAGATACAAGTAGGAATGATGAGCAAAGACACAAGTAAACCTAAATAAAAGACCTTAAAACCATCAACATAATGCCTAGTCTGTGTGGAAAACGAAGCCAAGGAAGCTAAAATATGACAGAAAAACAGCAGAAATGTAAGATGTAAAAAAAAATTGTAAGATGGGAGAGGCTTGATCACAGTTTAAGAGGTATAGAGGTCTTTGTCTTATTTAAAAGGAAGAGCAAGCACTGGGGGAAAGACCAAAACCTTTAACTTTCCAGTAACTAGCGGCTAACTGTGGAACAGAAAAAGAAAAAAATAAAATAACCCAACCAGAGGGAGGGATATGGAAGGGTTGAAAGGCACAATTAATGACCTTGATCAAATGGGCCTGTATAGAGCATGCCACCTTACTGTAGGAGAAAATACCTTATTTTCAAAACACATGAAATATTAATGCAGGCCTCTGAAGAGCTGGGGCCATCAAACTGGATTTCAAAAGACTGTACTCACCCATATTGTGGTCTCCTACCACAAATAAATTAAGTTAGAAATAATATATTAATGTGTAGAGAAACCACATTCATTTGGAGATTAAACGTATACACATAACATGCACACAGGCCTCCAAATAACTTCTGGCTCAAAAAGGAAACCCTCATGAGAATTCAAAAATACTTGGGACTGAATAATTAATATATTGGAAATCAACACTTGGGAATGCAGTTAAGCCAGGATTTAGAAAGTTAATGCTTAAATTAGAAAAGCAGGAGGGATCAAAATTATTGAGAGAAAAATTAAATTTGAGAAGTAAGAAAAGGAACAGCAGAGTGGAACCCCCCCAAAACTGGGAAGGAATGAACAGATATTTATCAGTATAACACGGTACAGTTATGACTCTTATTCATGCAATCATTCAGCCAAGATTTACTGAGCACCTAATCTATACTAAGAAGACAAAGTCCCTAACCCTCCAGCTTCTTTTCTAATGGGGTAGCAGACAGTACATAAGACAAAGAATGAATGAATGAATGAATGATAACACTTTCGAGTCGTGAGAAGCACATCTAAACTGAAGAACATACAGCAGAGTGAAGGAGTGGAGGGGAGGAGAGGTGGCGAGTTGGTGGTGGTTATTTTAGACTTCAGCATTTCTTCCAAGGACAGGAACCCATGTAGCCATTAGGAAATGGAAAAAGCCCACATCCTAAATAATAGAGTGATGATGGGCTCCCAGCCGGATGCCTTTTGCACGTGGCCATTTGTGGCTGGGCCAGGGCGGTGGGTAGGGAGGCTGCCAATATGGACACCGCAAGAGGCAGGTGGATAATTGCTCTCCAGGATTCAGGCTCCAGAAACACTTTCTGAGCCCTTTGCCTAGTTCTCTCCCAGCCCTTAGACCCATGTGCTCATGTTGCTCCTGGCAGTCCTGCCATCTTGGCGGCCCCTCCAGCCTTCTTTGGAAGCCCCCCATGCTCAGACCATTGTCTGTGAGATATGAGGGTCAGCACATGGCCTCGAGGAGTCCTCTCAGGGCTCTGATCCCACGATACCAGGAAATTAACTGGTGCTAAGAACTACCTAAAAATGCAGCGATAAGGGAAACGTGTGTATCCCTCCCAGGGCGCATTCACGCATTAACAGTGCTTTTCTACACCTTAGCACACCCCCCCAGAGAGTTCTGTCAGCTTTTCAGGCAAAGGGAGGAACATGGATCTGGGAAAGGCAATGCCACCATTTGAGAACCCAATGGCCTCCCAGAGAGCGGAGAAGCTGAAATTTAATTGCAATCAAGGATCAGCCAATGTTTCATATAAAAGGTGGCATTTGACAAGGGGTTTGGAGGACATGTAGGAATCCATAGATAGGAAAAGGGCGTCCAGAGTAACGGAGTGCTGTAAGCAACACCAAGGGGGTAGGGAAGTGGATGGCATATGTGCCCTGTTTCCGCCATCCCTGGGCAGGGGCAGGCAGCAGGGGGGTGTTAACCAGTCAAGCCTGGCTTGCACAGAGAGTGTGGAATAATAGCAACCTTAACTTTTATGCCAGGGGCTGTTCTGTGCCTCCCACGCCTTTAAAAGTTTAATCCTCAGACCAGTCCTATGAGGTTGGGTACTACCGGAACTCCATTTTACAGATGGTGAAACCGAGACCACAGGGGGACTCCGCAGCGATAAAGCTGCGGCTGGGAGGCAGGTCTGGCCGAACCAGAATTGACACCGGGCGGCGAGAATCCAGCAGAGTCCAGGGAGGGAAAATAAGCTGAAGGCGCGAGCTGGGGATGCGGGAACAAGGGAGTCAGCAGATGGGCAGAGATGCTGGTCTGTGCGCCACGGGGGCCGAGAAGTCTTGAGTTGGCCGACTTCGCTGGTTTAGTGCCTCTTTGGAGTGAAAATGCTCATAATGAAAGTTCTGCTTGACAGATGATAATGGCTCTGGAGGGAATCATGAGGGAAGACGAGTGTGTACTAGGCATTATGCTAAATGCAGTTACTGGGGAGCGCGGGACGTTGCGAGGCTTGTCGTTCTGTCTCTCGGGGAGGCAGCGCCCAGTGTGTGCGGTGCTGGGCTGGCCGGGCAGCCGCTCTTGGAGAGACCAAACCCACACACACCTGAATTCCCAGCCTCTGCCGACTTCGTGCTGGGAGTACTCCTCCCCCCTCTATGGCTGATTTCCGGGGACCAACGTGATGTCACCGCGCACAGGGTTGGGGGAGAGGGGTGCAGTCACACAAGAGCCTCCGCACGCAGGTCTTGGCGCACCCGGGGATATGGCCACTGCAGGGGGGTTTGGGCCTGGGGCGAGGTGCCAGAAGGTGGGGTGTCCAATGCATTGCCCTTCGCTCCTACATCTTTGTATCTGACAGGTCGGGCCTCTCTTCTTTCGTGGGAGCATTTGCCTGGGGGGTCTGAAGGAAGAAAAGACAGGAGGCTGTGAAGACCGGAGGCTGCAGGTAGGAGATCCCACCTGACCACGGCGAGGCCCGCCCCCTAGTCTCCTAGGCCCGCCCCCTGGTCTCCCAGGCCCGCCTCCTAGTCTCAAGACAGGGACTGTGAAATGAAAGCCAGAATGCGTAAATGAACCTGCCCCTAGAGGCTGGGCTTGCCCCTCCCTGCCTGCTTGGGCTAAATCCCGCGTTTCCAGCCAGAGGTTGTGGATGTGTCTCCAGGAGTTTGGAAGAAGCAGTGGGCCACAGTGGTCAAGAGCACAGTTCTGGATGGGGACGCCCTGGGTCTAAGTCCCCGGTCTACCACTTAATAGCTCTGCGACCTCAGACAGTGACGGAACCACTCTCTGCCTCAGTTCCCTCGTCTGTAAAATGGGGGTGAAGGGCTCGCTTCACAGGGCTGTTGTGAGGGGTAAGCTGTTAGCTGTAGAGCCCTCAGAGCAACGCCAGGCACAGAGCGTCAAATGCATGCTTGTGACCGTCATCATCATCATCTGTTTTTATTACTCTCATTTTCTGGTTCTCGCTTTTCTATGTAAATGGAAGCTATAAGTAACGTGCACAAGTTAAAATTTATTTTCATGTTTGTATGCCTTAAAAAATGCCCCAGGTTTAAAGTAACTTTTCAAATTGAATATTCCTTTTTTTAAAAGATTTTATTTATTTATTTATTTATTAGAGAGAGCACAAGCCGGGCGGGTGCAGAAGGAGAAGTAAACTCCCCACGGAGCGGAGCAGGGAGCCCGATGTGGCGCTAGATCCTGGGACCCCGGGATCATGATCTGAGCAGAAGGCAGACGATTCAACGACTGAGCCACCCGGGTGCCCCTCAAGTTTAATATTCCTTTTTTTTTTTTTTTAAAGATTTTATTTATTTATTCATGAGGGATAGAGAGAGAGAGGCAGAGGCAGAGGGAGAAGCAGGCTCCCCGCGGAGCAGGGAGCCCGATGCGGGACTCGATCCCAGGACCCTGGGATCATGACCTGAGCTGAAGGCAGACGCTTAACCAACTCAAGTTTAATATTCCTTAAATATAACTTCTCCTTCCTGGGGCTCAGAGTTGGCCATCATAGCCTGGATGCCCTAACCATTCGAACCGAACATTTGGGTGGTGAATGAGTGATTAATGTTTTAGCACAGTGCTTTAAGTTCAGCATCATTTAATAAATGTGCAGCCATGGCCATTTCTTTTAGTAGTGGGGGTCTAGGGGATAATCTGGGTAAATTAAACATACCAATAATTCCCAGGCCTTATTTGGCCAGTGCATCACTATCTTTCTCCTGTTAGGCTTTATGATTTTTTCCTAACCTAGAACTCCAGAGAGATGTCTTTATGACTGGCTTTGGAGGGTCCTCCCCGTCCATCCCTGTTGTGTCTTCTGGGGCTGCTCTGATAAGCAGCCTGGAATCCAGCCTCCCTACTCCCCCACTCCCTCACTCCCCCAGAACAAAGAGCTGGTGGGCAATTGAAGGTTAACTTACCTCTGAAGAAAACCCAGTTTCATTACCAAGATACCAGGAGAACACTCTCATTTCAATAAAACATGTAGCTGAATCCTGTTCAAATTAAGCCAAGGTGTTCGGTCCATGACACCCAGGGGCCTAGGGATATCAGAGAAAGCAAGTGTCATTTTCTTGGATTAGATGGAGCCAGACACAGCTAATTAATTGCTTACATTTTCACCAGCTGGCTGGGATGGGATAGTGTGCGGTGAAGTAGGGAGGTAGAGTAACCTCCGGGCCCTGCCTCCAAGGCCCTGCAATCAGAGTGCAAACTTGGGCTCACTTGTTCACCCCCATATTTGTCAAGCCAGCCGCAGTTTCAGACACTGAAGATACAGTAATGAACAAGGTAGACCAGATGCCCACCCTCATTGAGGTTCCATTCTGGGGGGGCGGGGTGGGCACAAACAAGGAACACTTAAATACATAATAGGGTTTCACATGGTGGATCAGTGAAGAAAAAGAAAGCCAAACAAAGGGTAGAGAAGGAAGGAAATGCGTAACTATGTAGATGAGGTGGTGGTGGGGAGGTCTGAAAGCTGGTTGGAGACCTGTTGCCAGTGTGGAAGCAAGCATGTGATGATCTGGGTAAGAAGGATTAGCAAGTGCAAAGGCCCTGAGGAGCACAGGAGACTGACACACTGAAGGAATAATTAGAAGGCCGGCATAAGTCGTGACGTTTTAGTCATAACACGGTACAATCGAAATGTCCTCCCACTTTATCCAGTTTTATTTGATGCCTGATTTCCTTGTGCAGCATCCCTTGCAGTGAGCTCCCAGCTTATGCCCTAGAGTCAGTGATGGACTCGCCTTCCCGAGGAAGTTGGCTCTATTTCCAGACAGCTTATTGCTAATACTTGGTTCTACATACGGGAAGTCTTTCAGCCCTCCCGAAGCTTCCAGGCACTTGTTCTAGTTTAATCACATTGAAATACACAAGGTAAGTCTAATTCCTTTTCCAGGAGACAGGCTTTCAATTATTTGAAGACAAGCCCCTTATCCCTCTATCTCTTTTCTTAATAAGCAAGACGGTTCCTTCATTTGTTCTTTGTATAGCTTGGTTTTAAGTTCCTTCACTTCGCTGTTGGAGCTCCCTGAAATATATTC
The DNA here is from genome assembly GCF_002201575.2 of Neomonachus schauinslandi. NCBI lineage: Eukaryota > Metazoa > Chordata > Mammalia > Carnivora > Phocidae > Neomonachus > Neomonachus schauinslandi. Next base: position 133,365,968 of record NC_058410.1, on the reverse strand, counting down.
CAGATTGCAGGCCTCACTCCTACTGTGTGGAACCCAGAAACGAATGCAAAGATCCAGGTAAGACCTGGGCAGCAGAGTGCAGGGTGACCAGGCCCTCCTTCATTATAGACTCCTGACTTTCATTTGGGTGGTGCTTTGTCATTTTCAGGTGGTTTTGTTTTGTTTTCTTTTGTGCTTTTTTTGCAGCCACATTGCTTTTAACTGATATTGACTTAATTGTTGACAAAAACTCTCAAAGCTCTTAAGAAGCTGCCTTTATGTCAAATTTCTCCCTCTGCATGTACTGTAAGAATTTAGGACTCAGTACTAGACTCTTAACCTTATTAACTCTAGATTTTGCCTATCATTCCAGCCCCTCGCAAATCTTTTCAGACTCCGATTCTGCTATAAAATAACTACATTGTCACACCAATCTATGTCTCCTGCAGAAGTGATCAGCAGGCCCTTTGAATGTTCATCTAGCTCACTGATAAAGATATTGAGGCGTGCACAGGGCTGTGAACTCTTTCTCTGGCAGATCACCAGGACACTGGGAAGCCCTCACTGGGTTTGACATCAATCCATTAATGAGTATTCTTTAAATATGACTCCTGAACAGTTAATAACCCACCAAAATGTTCTAGCATCCAACCCTTTCTTCTCTATCCTAACCAGAAGTATGTCATTACAGACATGGCCAATTGTCTTGTTAAAGTCCAGATGCCTGAATGGAAATGCGTGTGCATTGTCTTTATCTGCCAACCCCCCACTGAGGAATGGAAATGGGCCGGACTAACAGGACTTGTTCTTGGGAGCTCATGCTGGGTCCTATAATCACTTCTTTGTCATTTGGGTGCCTATTATAACATCGCTTTAGTAACACATTCTGGAATCTCGTCTGAGATCCATATCAAGCGCAATCATCCGTAGTTTACAGAATCCATTTTCTACCCGTTTTAGAAAGTTGGAAGGATATTTACTCATTTCCAGCCTCCAAAGTTCCCTTGACTTCTTTCCCAAGCAGCATGCCTATCCTGTCCCTGATCTCCCCAATACAGCTGAAAGGCATTTTGCTTTCGTTTTGGCCTTTTTTTTGTTTTTTGGCCAGCCCCTGGTCATTTTGATACACATCTGTCACTTTCTTACACACTCCTTTGGTTTGTGTGCTGCTTCACGTCCCGTCCTTTAAAACTGGAGCATCCAGAGCAGTGGTTTGCAACCATAATTGAATACTGAGGATCAGGTGGGGAGATTTAAAAAAAAAAAAAAATGACTTAATGCCGATCTCTCGCCCTAGACAAATTGAATCAAAACTTCAGGGAGTGACGGAAGTATTTGTATTCTGTTTTGAAGTCCCCGCAACCGACAGCCAAACTTGGAACTATAATGGAGTGACACATTAGTTTTGTCTGTTTCTGTTTTTGTTTGCTGGGTCTGTTATGTATTTTAGATTTTCTGTCTCTTTATCGTTGGCTTCACCTGTATCTGCATTGTGAGATTTGAATGTTGGAGAAATTTGTGAAACATTTTGAGTACAATGAAACTTCCTTCCTCCCGCCTTGGAATTATGCTTTTCTTTACCTCTGAATTTTATCTCTGAATCATGCTATCTTTGCGTCTGCTGGCTCGCACTATGTGAACCCAGTGACCTTTTCCCTAAGACGCCTTTCTCATCCTCTCTGACAAACATTACTTTATCCTGGTAGGTCAGAATTCAGTCTAGGACTATAAGTTCTCCATTTGCATGCTTGATCTTTTTTACAAATTTAGCAAGTTTTACGCTGTTCTGCCTTTGGCCGAATGAGGCTTCTAGTTGCTTATGAAGTTGCTTATAAAGTTGAAATCCCCCATCATTATTAAATCATGCCTAGCTGGCTTTAAAAAAAAAATGCGTTAGGAACCTACTTCCCTTTTTATTCATCTGGCCCAGTGGCCCGGTCTGTATACTAGGGATTCACAAACTGAACTAATCCTCAGGATGACTTGGAGAGTCGTAAGAATACAAATTTTAGGATCCCACCTCAGAATTTACGATTTATGAGGGGCTCAAGAAATTGCATTTTAAAGGCCCCCTAAACAACTTTGATGATTGGCTAGATTTAAGAAACACTGACCTGTACATAACAATATCCTTTCTGTTTCTGTTTCCTTATCTCTTTGCTCTTTGGCATGCATCCACCCGCAGGACTATGGATTTCCACAAAGATGTCTGTCTTCCTGACTGAGCGTTCTAGCCAATCTCTTCCTCCAGCAGGCCTATTTGTCTTGAATAGAGCATATGCTTCCATCAACATATTTCAATTCTGTGTCTCCTCGTTCCCAAGCTTGGTGAAACAAGGTCAGATTTATTGCCCTATCTTCTAAGAATTTCTTTCAAATTATCTCCAATCCATTTTGTTACTCATGCAGTGCTGACTGGCATAAAATAAGATTCTAAGATTATCACAATTTTTTTTTTTCTGTCTCCCCTGTTCAATTGCTTTCTGGTAAAAAATTAATAAATTAATAAGCAGACACTACTCATTCTTCTTTGTTTTTGCTATATCTTCTGATTTTCACAACAATTAGTTTAATGCATTTATCTGGGCATTTTAATTTCTCCTCATTTATACTTAATGTTTAAAATGTTCTTTTTCCCCTTTTTCAATTCTCTTTCCTTAAAAACAAACAAACAAACAAACAGACAAAAAAACCTTTTTATTGTGAAAATGCTCAAAAATACCCCAAAGTAGAGAGACTGATAAATGATATTTGTGGACATCACATGGCTTCCACGGTGTGTCAGTTGGCTCCTCTGGGAAACAGATGTTGAGATGACATTAAGAGAGCAGAAGCTTTACTGGGGAGTGACAACCATGGAAGGACGCTGGAGGAGGCAGGATTGGGCCAATGGAAATGTCAGATGGTGCTGGAGCTCCAACAAAGTTTGACGCAGTTCAACAAGGAGGGCCAGGGCCAAGATTGTCTTGAGAGGAGTCTCATGTTGACTGAAACGGCTGGGCCCTTAGGCTCAGTCAGTGGCTGGGACCGCCCTGAGAAGACCGTGACATCTGGTATACCGGAAGGAATTTACAGCTAGAAGATGTCAACTGACCACATTCCTCCGCACTGGGCAAACACACCCTTTGTCAACCCACAGTTTCTGCTCTTCTGTTCACAATCACAATTGAGCAAGGCTGGACCAAGAGGCATCCAGGTGCATCTCCTGGGTCTGCAAGTTCCCTTCTGCCTCCATTGTGTAGTGGCAGCTCTACTTCCTCCTGCTGGTCAAGGTCAACTACTCATGCCAAGGTGATGACTATTCTGCTTGCCAGCTGGTCCCTGGGAAGTTCAAAGTGCCCAAGCAGTAGTCCTAACTTGTGGTTTAATGGGACCTTTGGAGATCATGCCTTTTAGCCCCCAAAAGCCCAGAATTCCAAGGACAGGAAGCACAAAGATTCCCAGTGGGTCACTGGGAATGATGGCAAGTAGGCCACTCCCGGTTGCATCCCTTGACTCACATATTTCTCCTACTGGGGACACAGCATCGTGTAGAGTTGTATGATTTACTACATAGACTGCATCCTAGAGGGTCTTTGCAGATGGCACTTCAGCTGCCTCTGCAGCAGGCCATTCCAAACACTCTCTGCAGGGGTCAGATTGGTGAATTGAGTAGAGCTATGTTAGGGACCACCACCCTGCCTGTCTAGATTTTTAAGAAGGGCACTAATCTCTCACTCCCCCCACAGTGATGATGATGGTTATTTTTTTATCTCACTGTCTTGGCTGAAGGAAGAAGGGAGAGCCGTTACAGACCCTTCCACATTTTTAATACTACACAGATCTTACTCCAGACCAAAGTTCTAAAGTGGGGATTATCCCAACTTCTGAATATGTCAATTCCAATGATGCCTTTGGGTATTGGAGAAATGGCTACTAAGGTGTTCTTGGGCTCAGGGGACTTAACTGTAAGCTGGACTTTGGTCAGGAAGTTCATTACCTCTTTGTGTCAAAGAGAATCCATGACACACAAACTCTATGGGGTGGGTCCTCACTGCCAGTCAGCTGTGACGGATCCAATCCCCAATCCCAATCTCTTAAAAAAAAAAAAAGTATTTATTTTTAACTGCAGTAAAATAGGCATAACACAAAATTTGCCATTTTAACTAATTTTAAGTAAATGGTTCAGTGGCATTAAGTACATTCACATTGTCATGCAACCATCACCACCATCCATCTCCAAAACTCTTTTTACCTTGTAAAACTGAAAGTCTGTCCCCATCAAATACCTCCCCATTCCTCCTAGTGCCTGAAAACCACCACCCTACTTTCTGTCTTTGTGAATTTGACTACTCTAGGTACCTCATATAAGGAATCATATACTATTCGTCTTACAGTGACTGGCTTATTTGATTTAGTATGATATTCTCATAGTTCATCCCTGTCATAACATGTGTCAGAATTTCCTTCCTTGTTATGGCTGAATAATATTCCAGTGTATGGATCTACCACATTTTATTTATCCATTCATCTGTTGACGGGCATGTGGTCAAACCCCATCTTACTGTCTGCTTTCTTGGACTGCTCCTGGAACCACCTCTGGGATGAGAATGCTGAGGTGGAGTTAGAAATGCAACATACCTGTGAAAGACAAAGAGGAGAAACAGGATTGGGGTAGAGGAACTGTCAGACCCATGCACATCTGATAGAGTCTCTACCAGCCCAATGGAGAGGTCTGAAGTAAAGACTAACCATTACAGGAGTCCCACATTGGGTTTAAATGGCTGAGCTCTTGGACCAGTCTTGGCTGAGGCCACCCTGAAAAGGGCATGGCCTTGGCTTAAAAACTGAGGTGAACCAGAAGGAGTTAACATTTGGGGGCTGTCTCTGATCACCTTCTTATAGCTGAGCCAAGCGTCCTTTCTTAGGGGTAATCAGCATATTTCTGTGTCTGCCCTAGAAAATTATCAACATTTTGCCAGTCTTGAGTTATTAAAACACTCTTGATTGGGTCAATGAGTCTCTGGGCAAATTCTTTATTTCCTGTTCTCATGAAATGTAGTCTATCCTCAGCCAAGAGTCCATCATTTTTGCATCTTAAACCATGGTGCAGCAATCTAGATCCCACCCATAATACTATCTGCAGAGCCAGCTGCTCATCTTCCCAACTTCCCTCTGTCCTCTTAAATCCCAGCTAGTGACGTGAAGGAACAATGAAAATACCACCTAGGCTTCCAAGTCCTTCATTTTCTTGTTTCACATTTTATAATCCTTAAAAATATATTCCTTGTCACTTCAAACAACATTATTCATACCACGAAGAACAGTAGAGATAGATGGGTTTTTGTGAATTTAATAAATCTTGGAGAGCTTTCTGTCACATCCCTCCTTCTTAATCCAAGAAATTCATTCGTGGCCATTTTCCCAGGACTTCCTTCCACTTGTCAAAATCGAGTCCCAGCTCCAAAGCTTGCCCCCTTTGTCTTGTACGATTAGAGAATTCCCTTGCATTCATCAAGGGTTGGTCAGACTCCTCATCATTCCACCTCTTCTCCAGAAGTTTGAGCTTCACCTTCACTAGACAAGGGTCTACAAACATGGAATCATATACTTCTTCCCTTGGTTTTTCCTCTCTACGTCACATTTCCCTAATCTTTGTCTCTTGACTCCAGTTTTAATGTTTTCCCCTACATTTTGAACTTCCTGCTTTGCTTTTTGTGTTATCCCTTGCATTTTCTCCAAGATTACCCCCAATAGATAGTGTATTAAAGAAACAGTTTTTGTGACCTTCACCTGGTTCTCAGTTATGAACACTGGTTTGCATTTGCAGGGAATGCTTTCACTTGTAAACCTCTCCCACGCAGAGCATGTCACGGGGATAATTTCAGCTAGCTTCCACTTTTTTCTAGTTCGGGTTGAGAGTCCAAAGGCAAGAGTACCCATCCCAGACTTGCTATCAGGGCAGCTTTTTACAGCCACCCCATCATCCAATATCTCTCACGAGTCTCCTGGTCAGAGGGAATCACTTGGCCACTTTGCACCATCAAATTACCAACAATGACAAATGTTTGTTTAATGTTTATTGAATTGTCAATAATTAACACCACTCTGCCATAGCCACCAGATTGCAAAACGCTGAGGAACCAGAGAGAACAACTCTAAGGATTTTAGTGATTCATTCACCTTCTCCCACATGCCTGCCTCTGCAGCAGTGTCAGATTTAATTTTTGTCTCCCTGGGCTGAGGCCGGCAAGAACAATTCTTCTCATCGACTATCTCCACATGCAAAATGGGATCAACATTTTCGTCCGAGATGAATAATCAGTTCTTAAAAAAAGTAAAACAATCAGTTTGACTCTTTTTTTTTCCCCACTTAGTTGCTGAGCTGGATTGACTGATCCGATAGTGACAGAGTCTAAGGTCATGGGAAACACCGTGGGCCTCCCGTCATGTCAGGCCGTGAGCTCTTCTGCAGGAATCCTGCCAGATTCTGTATTATCCTGCCTCGTCTGCAGGATATTTGAATATTTCCAGTGATGGGGAGAGCTCTACTTCACGGATACCCTACTGAATCCGTTTATTAATAATTCATCCAGGTCAGGTTGCCCTGGAGTTGTTATGGAGACATTTAATGGACACACACCTTAGTTTCACCAAGCAGTGTTCCCTTCTGCATAGTGTTCTATTAAAGAGCCCAGAAACTATAGTTTTGTACCTATCTGGGACACTTCTTTCAGTGTCCACAATTTTGTTCTGGAGTACCCCTCCTTAGGCCCCATGACCACGCTTACTTACTTCCATCTCAACAATCCCTAGGACCTTTTCATTCTTTCTTCCAGAACCATCTGGAATCTATGCATATAAGTCTAGAAACTCTCCCTTGTGGGCCATATAGCTGGATAAGGGCCTGTTGAATACCCACCAAACCCTCCTACATTTATGATCTTCCTATGATAATGGAGGACCCAAGGGGTGACGCTACCTCCATGTTGTAAAATGGGGGGATGGGGCTCCCTGGCATGATTGTATCATTGGGCCACTGTCACCAACAACCACTGACAGGCATATCTTATTGATTTATTCATCCACCCATTCATTCTCTGTCTTAGAATTTAAGGCAACATATATAATGCATATAGTAAGAAAAAAATTAAAAGTGGTTATCAACCCCTCGGCCCTTCCCCACCCAAACACACACACCACCACCACTGCCACCACCGACATGAAGAGCAGACGCTAAGGGGGGAATAAAAAGATGAGACTAAAACCCAATTAGGTAGAAGGCTAAGAAAAAAATATATAGGACAATATCCTATACTTTTTTTTTTTTATAATTAAACCACAAGTTTCTCTCTGAGCTTTCCAGTAGATGCTCAGTTGGTAATTGACAGGGCTCATATATACCAACTTTTTGCTCCGTATCACGTTGGGCAATGAATGACATTTGAGTTGTCAGAGTCAGCTACAAAAACAAAGGTTCCTATTTTCCAACCGTGTCATTGGCAAAGATAAAGAAGAAGGGTGATGTCTGGAATGAGGTGTGGGATATAGGCATGCTCAGGCTCAGCTGCAGGGATGGAAAGTTGTGCAGCCTTGCTGTAGGGCTATGTGTCATCTTGCATCAAAAACACATGTATTTTGGGGCACCTGGGTGGCTCAGTCAATTGAGTGTCTGATTCTTGATCTCAGCTCTGGTCTTGATCTCAGGGTTGTGAGTTCGAGCCCTGCATTCAGCTGCGCATATTTTTTGGCCCAGAAATTCCATTTCTAAAAATAAATCCTAAAGGAATAAGGGGATGGGTGTACAAAGATACGTATCAAATGATATCATCAATGTCTTATTTTTAATAATGAAAATTAAAAACAATGAATGTGCTAAAGTAGAAAGCTGTGCAGTGATTGAAAAAAATGTAGCCATATCTACACTGACCTGGACAGACATCCATGATATATTTGAAAGGTTAACAATCACATTTTTGTAAAAAAGGAGAACAACTTTTGGCAAAAGCATCTCAAAGAATACACATCTAAGAGTTAATAGCGGGCTATTTCCAGATGGTGGGATCTTGGAAGAATTTTGCTCTTTACTTCATACTTTTCTGTATTGTTTTAACTATTTTGCAATGAGAATCCACGTTATTTTTATTATCAGAAAGAAAAAGATCCCTTGTTCGTGGCTCTGAGAGATGATAGAGTCTATCTAGTTCAACTTCCTTAATTTATAGATGAGGAAAATATAGAACAGAGAGGTGGTCACAGGTTTTTATAAGATTTCTCTAAGTCATTATAATTACTATGTTAATGCCTGTATGGTACTGTAAAGGTATATATTAAAGAGGTTCTTTGGCTTATGCTCATCAGTAGTGACACGACCACAGATTACACTTAACTTTGGGTTTTGTGCTGGGTGTGGGAAGGGGCTCTGGAGATTTGATGGGGTATCATGTTTGTATGTGCACCTTGGTTGGAATTCAGTAGCCAAGGACCACAGGAATGAAGTGTCCCCAACAATGGCCACTCCCCCTCTCCCCCCGAGCCCTCTAAGGTCATCCTACCCATGTGAGACTTGGCCCTGTCCCTGAGTTGCTATGCATTTTTGGGTTGATGCTCATTCCACCAAATGATAATGTATACTTAAAGGGGACCAGACCCTGTTTTGTATTTCTGTGTCCTCATTTATATATCAATGCTGGAGCAGGGCAATAGTAGACCTGTAAATAGATAAACCAAAACAAAAGTCCTGTCTCCAATTGTGAATATAACATCAAGGTTAGCATGGTGTTCCTGTGTAATGTGATCCGTTGGACAGCTGGCTTCTAGAAATTGGTGTGACCGCTCAGACTCAAGAAACTGTTCTGATTCTGATTCTGTAAAAATGTATTGGGTTGGGGTGAGGTGGGGGTGGTAGGGGCAGTTCTTAGGCTTCCATAAACCTCGGCTTAGAGATACAAGCCATTGTTTTTTACTTTTATAACACTGGTGAATCATTTACTGGAGCAACCTTTTCTTTCTTCCTTTTTAAAAGACATATCTCCATAAAGCATTTATGAGTAAATAAACTGTTCTAGATTGGCTGGTACATGCACTGAGCTCCACTGATAGGGCACTTTCTTCTGCCTGGGCTTGGCCTTGGGAATCCCAAAGCTACAGAGAGTCCAGGAAGGTAATTGGCAAAGATGTTTGCTCCTATGTCCTGAGAAGATGACTGGTCATGTCAGAGCCTGCAGGTGGGGCCAGGGTGCGAGCTTCTCAGGCTGCATTGGGTTAGGACTGTAATATCAGGTCCAGCCCCTGGAGGAATGAGAGAGACCCAGACTGTATGTTGTTTATCTGTGTTCGGAAGGGTGTCTGTGAATTGGACCTATTGATGTGCAATTTCCAGAATTAATCTGGAAAAGTCTTCTGAGTTTGTCCTGACTTGTGGACCAAGGCCTTATAGACCTGACCTTATAGACCTGCTCTTCCCACTCCCAAGAACAGCTGAAGCATGGGCAGGACCCCAGTTTTGTATCTTCTTTGTACCCACTCCTCCCATGTCTGAGCTCCGGAGAAGCATGCCAATGCATTCACAAGTATCTCTACAGATTAACCAGTAGAGATGGAAGTGCAAGGAAGCTGGGAGCTGAATGGGATGGAGGAAGCGGAAGAAGGGAAGTAAAGATACTTTCCCCCTTTTCTCTCCAAGTTCCACATAAGAACCAGGGTCCTGAGAAAGACCATATCCAAAAATGGCTTCTGCCCCTACCTGAATGTTAGCACTTGGCATTTTCTTATTCATGCATTCACCCATTCATTCACTCATTCATGCATTCACCCATCCATCCATCCGCCCATCCATCCACGAATTCATTCACTCATTCATTTGTTTGTTCACTCATTCATTCACTCATTCATGCATCCATCCATTCATTCATGCATTCATTCACTCATTCATTTGCTCATTCACTCATACATTCATTCACTCATTCATGTGTCAGGCATTTCATGGCTGGGAAGGTGATAGAAACAAACCTGATCCTAACCCTCACAGAACTTATACAGGCTAGGGAAGAAGGAGATAGTAACTAAAGAATTGCAGGAATACATACGTAGTTTAAAAATGCTGTGAGTGTATAGTGGAGAGGTACATGGTGCCATGGTTATAAAATAAGGGTATTGGCCCTCCCAAGCAGGTCCAGGGAAGGAGCGATCATCAGAGTTTGCTCCCTTTAATTCAAGGAACTAATGCCAGGTGAAATTGACAAGGCCTGGCTCAGCTGACACTCAGGAATGAGAGAGAGACAGGTCTCTAACTTGTTGGGTGCCTATTTGGAAAACATAGTTTCTTGCTCCCATGAGTCTTTCTCCTGTATGTCGTCTTTACTCCTGGCACTTCTGGTCACTAAATGTGTGGGTATTTTCCCCCCACACTAAGCAATTCTCTGTGACACCAGCTGCGAGTGCCACAATTTAAGGCAATTCTCACACTACCTTCCTGGAGTTCGGGTCAGATTCCACCGGCTCAGGGCCCAGTCCCTCAACACTGCTCCCACCCCACTTCTTTTTTTTTTTTTTTTTTTTTTTTTTTTTTTTTTTTTAAATTGACTTAGAACTTTTTTTTTTAAGATTTTATTTATTTATTTGCGAGAGAGAGCATGAGAGGGGGGAGGGTCAGAGGGAGAAGCAGACTCCCTGCCGAGCAGGGAGCCCGATGTGGGACTCGATCCCGGGTCTCCAGGATCATGACCTGAGCTGAAGGCAGTCGCCCAACCAACTGAGCCACCCAGGCGCCCCCCACCCCACTTCTGATACCAGTCTCAAGCCCAGATTGTTACCTGGGCTTCTGACCCATCAGCTGTAAGGGTGAGGTTCCCACGACCCCCTCCGTAGGTTCAATTAATTTGCTAGAGTAGCTCACAGAATTCAGGGAAACATTTATTTGCATGATCAATTTATTAAAGGATATGATACTGGATACAGATGAACAGCCCAAGGAAGATATACAAAGTGCTTGCCGAGGGGCACCTGGGTGGCTCAGTCGTTAAGCGTCTGCCTTCGGCTCAGGTCATGATCCCGGATCCCGGGATCGAGTCCCACATCGGGCTCCCTGGTCAGCGGGAGGCCTGCTTCTCCCTCTCCCACTCCCCCTGCTTGTGTTCCCTCTCTTGCTGTGTCTCTCTCTGTCAAATAAATAAATAAAATCTTTAAAAAGCAAAAACAAAAACAAAAAAAACACAAAGTGCTTGCCGAGCGCAGGAGCTTCTGTCCACATGGAGTTGGGGTCCGTCACCTCCCTGTGTGGATATGTTCACCCACTTGAAAGCTCTTTAGGTCCCATATTATTAGGATTTTTTGGAGGCTCCTTCAAGTACATAGGCATTCACTCACTCACTCACTCATTCATTCCCCTCTCTGGAGGGTGGGGTATGGGGCTGAAAATTCTAAGCTTCTAATCGTGGTGTGGTCTTTCTGGTGACCAACCCCCAGTCAAGCCCGCCCAGAGTTACCTAAGTGGAACAGAAGATGCTTCTAAAGCTCTTATCACTGAGGAAATGACAAGGGTTTTGGGAGCTCTGTGCCAGGAACCAGGGGCAGAGCCCAATTTGAATTTTCTGTGATCTCAAGGTGTATACTGTGTGCCAGGGACTTTGAGTCTCAGGAGGCCTTTGAGCTTAGGCCCATAATTCCTCACTGACAGATGAAAACCCGAGTTCAAAGAGAAATGACTCGCCCATGGCCGTGTGCCTTGTGAGTAACAGAGCTAAGGTTTGAGCCCAACACCTTAGACAGCAAGTGGGATTTATTTCCTCCCCGGTGAAGAGGGGGCCTCTGGGGAGCCATTTTTCTTTTGGAGCATTAGGGAGGACTTGGGAGCCCGAGGGTGGGAGAAGAGAATGGGATTCCCAGAGAAGGGCGAGGAAGAGAAAGCATGCAGGCTCGGGACTCGGGTCAGCTTAAGGAAAGCACGGATTGCAGAGCATGGCCAGCCCTGTCTTAGCCAACTGTCTGAGGGCAGAAGGCAACAGCCGACAGCTCATGCCATGGGTGGGACACACCTGTGACTATTACAGGTGAGAGTAAACATATTTACTCACCGACAGAGCACAAGCACCAACTAATCGGAAGGGACGGCAAACTCAGAGCCAGAGGGCTCTCAGTCCCTGAATGGAGGAGGTCATCTGGGTCCTGGGGAAGGGCGGAGACACCGTGAGTGCAGATGGGGACTGGGGACAGTATCTATTTGCCAAATAGTTCAACATTTTCACCACTGTGCCCAGGCCCACCTGTTGTTGAATAAGAGCCCTGGATAGTATTACCTTGATGGCAGCTAAGCCAGAGGTAAAAAAACAAAACAAAAACAAACAAAAAAAACCCCAATACATCAGGGGCTCCTGGGTGGCTCAGTTGGTTAAGTGTGTGCCTTCGGCTCAGATCATGATCTCGGGGTGCTGGGATTGAGTCCCTGCTCAGCGGGAAGTCTGCTTCTCCCTCTCCATCTGCCACTCTCCCTGCTCATTCTCTCTCTTAAATAAATAAATAAAATCTTAAAAAAAAATACAACAATAATACATCAGTGTCTCTTTAATGGAAGCTGGCCTGACATCTTGTTTAATCCATAGAGTCATAAAAAGAAATGTGGGCCAACCTTCAAAATGGAAGATTCAAAAGTCTGTTTTCTTTTAAAAACAGATCCCGAGTTCTGGCATCCAGGACCCCGGGGGTCCGCAGTGTCCACCTGGCAATAGCTGAGTAGAATCTGCCCTCTGTGTCCGGGGCGGGTTCCCCAGGTAATCCCTCTGTCTGCCCAGCCCTGTGGCCAAGTGTGGGTGGCTGTTCAGCCTGCGCTCTTGTCTCATAGAAAGTGATTCCCCGTATCTACATCTCTATCAAAGTAGAAAGCAAAAGAGGGACCAGAACAGGTTATTTCAGGAACTATGGGCGACAACATCTTTCTTTACAGAACAGAAAGCTCTTCCTACTCATTTTTAATATCACAAAATTGCGTCTGTGCCAAAACAGCAGACTCATCCTACTTACTCACCTCGTTCCCTGCCCGGCTTCTCCGGGCGCTGCGTTTATAACCCATCATAGTCTATGCTTCAGATGCTTCTTTTGATGTGTCCTTTGTGGCCCAGCTTGGACAAAGCTGGTGATGTGGATCTGCATTTTAACACCGTGATTCTCATGCAGGTGGCCCACATGTCACACTTTGAGCAGGGGCTGGTCAATTCTTTCAGTAAAGGGCCAGATAGTAAATATTTAAGGCTGTGTGGACCGTGCTCTCTGTCACAACCACTCAGCTCTGCCAGCTCGGGAGCCTCCCGCACGTCAATGAATGAGGCTGGCTGTGTTCCAGTAACACTTTATTTACACAACAGGAGGCATGCCGGCAGGATTTGGCCCCCAGGTTGCAGTTTGCTGACCCCTCTAGGAGATAAAATGAGATAGCTTAAGACCGTGCTGGGCACATGGTGACGTCTTAGCCTGAGGTCCCCCCAAAGCAGAGCCCGAAGCAAAGACTGCCATGCCAAGTGAGTGGCTTCGTCAGCAAAAATCCCAGGAAACAGGGCGCCTGGGTGGCTCAGTCGGTTAAGCGACTGCCTTCGGCTCAGGTCATGATCCTGGAGTCCCGGGATCGAGTCCCACATCGGGCTCCCTGCTCGGCAGGGAGTCTGCTTCTCCCTCTGCCCCTCCCCCCTCTCATGTGCTCTCTCTCTCTCTCATTCTCTCTCTGTCAAATAATAAATAAAATCTTTATAAAAAAAATAAATAAAGTTTCATTGGGCGCCTGGGTGGCTCAGTCAGTTGAGCGACTGCCTTCGGCTCAGGTCATGATCCTGGAGTCCCCGGATCGAGTCCCGCATCGGGCTCCCTGCTCGGCAGGGGGTCTGCTTCTCTCTCTGACCCTCGTCTCTCTCATGCTCTCTCTCTCTCTCAAAATAAATAAATAAAAATCTTTAAAAAAAATAAAAAAAATTAAATTAAATTTAAAAAAAAATCCCAGGAAACAGGACTGACACAGGGGCACCACCTAGGGAGGGAGGGGGATTCGCTACACAGATGGTACTCGGACATCTGGAGGCTTACTTCCCAGACCCTGTGAGAAGCTGATGGAGGGTCTCTTGGAACTACCGGCACCGAGTCCGTGTATCGGACGACTCCCATCCGCTACGGACTGCGGACTCTCCCGCACTTGCAGGTTGTCTGCGTGGGCACCGAGCAAACTCGGCGGATGCCCTCGAGTCAGGGAAGCCCGGGGATGGGTGTAAGAGGCATGAGATACATGCCTAAAGTGAGGCACGATGAGCTGGTGCCGGCAAGAAACCTGCACGGATGGGCCGTGGTGGAAGTGACTAGAGGAAGGGGTGAGGCAGTGTGGACGGGTCGTGGTGGAAGTGACTAGAGGAAGGGGAGAAGCCAGCACGGACTGGTCGTGGCAGAAGTGACTAGAGGAAGGGGTGAGGCCAGTGTGGACGGGTCGTGGTG
>NC_058410.1:133347784-133351534 GCF_002201575.2 Neomonachus schauinslandi | reverse complement strand
AGTGACTAGAGGAAGGGGAGAGGCCAGCATGGACTGGTGGTGGTGGAAGTGACTGGGAGGCAGAGGTGAGGCCAGAAGGATTTGAAGCAGTGGATAAGCAGGACCTGATTCAGTGACCATTCAGTCACCCTGAAGTCGATCAGCGTTTCAGTTCCTCAGCGGGGATCCTAGAGGACAGCAATGGCCTCCAGATTGTTGTGCTTGGAAATGGTGCCACGCTGGGAGGCCTCCTGGAAATTCCAGCTGCAGAGTTATCCACTCTTAAGGGTCACAAAGCATTAGTTGATGAAAATGTGTAGACATTTCAGGGAGCCTGGGTGGCGTAGTTGGTTAAGCGTTGGACTCTTGGTTTCAGCTCAGGTCAGGATCTCATGGGTTATGAGATCGAGCCCCATGTTGGACTTTGGGCTCAGGGCAGAGTCTGCTTAAGACACTCTCTCTCTCTCTCCCCTTGCCCCTCCCCCCTGAAATAAATAAAAAAATCTAGACATTTATTAAAATGTAGACATTTATTTCTTATTCAATTCTATTTAATAGTTCATTTACACAATATTTATTATGCATGAATCACCACACAACAGTCCTGCAACAGTTATTGCTGTCTCCATCTTACAGATAAAACTTGAGCTCAGTAAAGTCCAATAGCTTGCACAATTTTACAAATATGTCTTGACCTGTTCTGAGCTAAGGCCCCTCAGTGACTAACTGGCAGAGGGAGATCTTAAATCCAGGTTCTTCTGATGCTACGCTCCTCATTCTCTCTCCTACAGATTTCGAAGGCAACGGAGAGACCATTTGAGTCAGCTTTTCACTTAGTAAAATAGTGTTGAGAGGAACGATGACATACCTGCCAGCTTATTTTTCTTTTTTTTTTTTTTAAAGATTTTATTTATTTATTTGAGAGAAAGAGAGACAGAGAGCATGAGAGGGAAGAGGGTCAGAGGGAGAAGCAGACTCCCCACCGAGCAGGGAGCCCGATGCGGGACTCGATCCAGGGACTCCAGGATCATGACCTGAGCCGAAGGCAGTCGCTTAACCAACTGAGCCACCCAGGCGCCCTTATTTTTCTTTTAAAATGTTTTTAGTACGCATTTACTGCTTTCATTGACCACTGATTAGAGCCAATCTGGACGTAGGAGACAATACTGAGGTAATTGTCATTTGGCCCAGAGGCAGGGCCAGCCAGGCAGCCATGTACACGGGGTGCATGGTGCATGGGGTTCTTAGAGCCCAGCCAAGGCGTGAAGGAGCCCGGGAAGCTGCAAGAAGGTAAGAGGGGCCCATGGTGAGCAGAGCTGTGTGGGCGCCTCAGAAGATCAGGCTCCCTGGGATAACTGTTGCCTCTTTTAAAGGCATGTGACCCCTTTAAAAGTCACCTCCATTGGGCTTGGAAAAGTCCCCAGGAAGAAAATCTGCCGGAGTCACTCTGGCAGAGCCCTCTGAGCCACACTTAAAATTAGATGGGGCGGCAAAAGGGCAGCTCAAGGGGAACAGTATCTGTGCGTAAATTAATGCCGACCTTGTTGGAATAACTTGCACTCTTCAGCGTTCGCAGCTGTGGAGTCCCTGGGGAGTTGTCTGGCTACATGTGATTTTACATATCTGACAGCTAAATCAGAGATCCAAATGCCAAATCCGGCACTCAGGAACATTATGTGGATTTGTGACACTCCCAAGGGGACTTTGGATCCATAAAGAAATGAATGGATTACAATGAGGCATAAATATAGCATTTTCATCCGTGACATACAATCCCGCTCTATTATTTCTCACATTGTTATGTGAAGGAAATCTATACCCACTCTCTCAAGTCTCTTCTCACAGAAATTAAAAATTTTTTGAAAAGAGCTTTAAGAGAAGAAAAAAAAAAAGCTCTCGATGCATCTGGAATAAACTAAGAACACAGTGGGACGAATGTGAGAATCACTGAAGTGATTAGTGATACAGAACGAAGTCCAGGATCACACACATCGTCAGGAAGCAGGGATCCCGGGCTGGCGTGTCAGCTCCATCGCCAACCAGCTGTGTGGCTTTGAGCAAATTGCTTTGTCTCTCTGGGCCTCAGCTCTCCTCATTTGTCCAGTGGATTCCAAAGTTACATGCGTACACTTTCATGGTGCGGTCAAAAGGACCCACCGTGGGGTCCAAGAAGAACACATTAGAACTTTCTTTGTACTTTTAAAATGTCTAATTATGTATGTATTTTTAGAGTGCACATTATGTATTAGTGTGGTAGAATACATAGATTGTTTATAAATGAATAAATATGCACATACGGGGAGGGCGTGCTGAATAATGCTTTAGTGCTAGAAGTCGGTGAACAAAACCTTTGGAGGCCACCGATTTAACCCATCTGGTCATTCCATAGATGATGGGAAGGCTGCTTTAGATCTAACAGTCCATGATTCTACGTACTTGAAGAGCATTCTGTTTCCCTAGATTCCTCCCCATTAGGGTTGAGTGCATCAGTTGTCCAAGGAAAAGAGTTTGTGCCCCATTTGGGTTGGGCTGCAAAGATGAGGGCTCAGAAACTACAAGATGCACTTAATGGACTCCTTAAGAACTGTGCCTTCCACAGTCAAGCTCAGTGGTGCTCTCTCTTTGCAAATAATTTTATTTCCTCCTATTTGCTTCGCACCATAGAGTTCACAGATCAACTTCAAAAGTAATTTTAAACGTATAGACCGAAACAGGGCGGGCATTGTCTTCCCGTTTTACCGGGGAGGAAAGAGATTCAGAAAGGTTTAATGACTTCCCTTGCAGCCACCCAGGTAATAACATGACAGGGCAGCCACCGAAACCCCCGTTCTGATTAGGACTCTGTGGCTCTTTGCACTTAGAACCAAGTGCAAATGTGCTCCCCGGATCCCAGGAAGAATGAGGTGACCGTGCAGGAGTGAGCCAGTGTCCATGCAACCCCCAGCTATTTAAAAAACATGCAGAGCTTGGGGCCCACTCTTGGCAGATCAATAGCATTATTCTTGTGTACACAAGACCTCACATTATTCAGGGAGGCCTGGCAGAGAGAGAAAAGCAGATGCACGGGCTCCTCGTGCCACCAGCTGTCATGGCTTGCTCCGTTGCAGTTCCTGACAAGGGCTGTTGTGACATTTTTTTCTACACACTTGCAGGGAGCAGCTTGATAGGAACAGGAGCAAAAAGCCTTGTTTACAGAGGTGTGAGGGAACAAAGAACACAGAGGTACTTAAGAGAATGTAATTTTAAGGAGGTCTTTGGTCCTGCCAGGTGTGTTAGCCCTGGAGGATGCCGCGGACCGCCACACCCCTGAACCGACCACACCCCTGAACGGACCACGCTGCGCCCCACCAGTAAACGGGACCTGCTACCCAGGAGAGACGCTTTCTCCAAGGCACTTCTTTGCACAATCAGGCGATACTGACCAGCAGAAACATTTTACCATTTTCCCCCTAAAGTGGCATCACTGATGGTAAGATAGGTAAGGCGATTTGGCTAACCATGATGGTGCTGATGGGGTTGTAATAGAATTGAAATGTTTACTTGTCTGTTTCTTCCTCAAGATTGCAAATCCCTGAAAGGCAGAGATCTGTCTTGTTTATTTCCTCCTCAGACCTTCCCTCCACACCCCACCCCCCACCATGAGCCTAATCCATAGAAGACTGGTGATATTTACCTATTGAATGAAAGAATTGTAACTCACATGTTGGCCATCCCTCTGGGAAACCTCTTCCCAATAAGAGACCTATCTTAGATCGGAAGATAGGTCTCTTA
>NC_058410.1:133318731-133342784 GCF_002201575.2 Neomonachus schauinslandi | reverse complement strand
AAAGGATTACTTTTTTTAAAAAAAAGATTTTATTCATTTATTTGACAGAGAGAGACAGCGAGAGAGGGAACACAAGTAGGGGGAGTGAGAGAGGGAGAAGCAGGCCTCCCGCTGAGCAGAGAGCCCCATGCAGGGCTCAATCCCAGGACTCTGGGATCACGACCTGAGTGGAAGGCAGATGCATAACAACTGAGCCACCCAGGTGCCCCTCAGCAAAGGATTACTATCAGAATATGTAAAGAGTGCCTACAAATTGACAGAAAAAAGACAATCTCTTAGAAATGGGTAGACCAAGGATGGTGACAGGAAATCCACAAAGGGAAAAACCCAAATAGTCCAGAAAATACGAAAAAAAGAAAGCTTTTCCTTAAGTAATCATGGAAATGCAAGTTTGAAACACTGAGATACTATTGTGCTCCCTTCAGCGTGAAAACATAAAAAAAAAAAAAAAAAAACCCAACTGTACAATTTGTTGGAGGCAGCATGGAGCAGCGGATCCCTTACATTGTTGGTGTGAGTATAAATTGGTACAACCACTTTGAAGAGCAATTTGGCACCATCAAGTGAAATTGAAATTGTACGAACCCAGCAGCAATTCCACTCCTAAGATAGATCCCAGCAGTCTTCAACCATTTATGCAGAGAATTAAGCCCTAATGTCCTGAGGCATCATTATGTGAAATGAATTAACTTCTCATTTAATGCATCTAGAATGGCGCTAGTTACATACCATCCGTGGGAACTTGAGAAAATAGTCATTGCAATTATCTTCTGTGTTCTGTGGTTCAGAGGAGGAACCCGGATTGAGAAAGGCTTCTTGCTTGGCAAGGTACGTGAGAAGGCATGAAGAATGTCAGGACTGTGTTGTTTGGAAAACAAAAAAAATTTTTTTTTTTTTTTAATCTAAAATCTAAATGTCTGTCAAGAAGGGAAAAAAATGAATCGGGTATATCCCTGCAATATAATGCTCTACAACAGTAACATAAATAGATGACCTAGAACCACTTATACTGATAAGGACGAATACAAAAAACCTCACAGTGAATGAAGAATCAAATTACAGTAAAATGTATGCAGTGTGATTCCATTTATACAAAATTTTAAAATAGACAATTTGCAAAAAATAAAAAAAACAGGCAATTCTCTACCTATTGCTCATTATCTATTGCTCATATAACTTACATGCTTAGTAAATAGTAATAAAAAAAAAGCGTCGGGATGATCAACTCCAGAGTCAGATGAGTGGTTATCCTTTACGTTATTTTTTATGTTACGATATGATATTAACATATCATAATACATAATCATGCACTAACACATTCTATTTTATATAATAGATAACATTACATTATATATATTTTACAATTTTGTTACATTATATAAATATAATATATAATATATAATTATAATTATTGTGTATCATTAATATATTTTATTACACCCTAATTTTCCTGGATGTTAAAGTAATGATTTCAAGAATGCACCGTGTTAAAAAAAATAAGTAAAATATACACTGCCCGCCACCCCCACCGCATGCCTGCCCCAATCCATCTGCACTAAAGCAATTGTAATGAAAGACTTCTCTTTCAGGAGACAGAGGAAATTTTCCTTGGGATGATTTGAGACAGAATCTGATCATTTCACTCCCCCGTTCAAAAACGTATGCTGGTTTCTGAGTGCTGCTGACAAAATCCAAATTCTGTACTGTGGCATTCAAAGCCCTCCACAAGCTGGCTCCAGACCACTTTAGAGGCAGCTCTTCAATTTCCCATCTTCAGGCACTTTCCAATCCATTCAGATTGGAGTGTTTGCTATTTTCCAGATATACCCCCATGCTTTTCCATTTCATGCTTTTGCTTATCACATTTTCACTTCCTGAGAACTCCTTTCCTCCTTCTTGCAATTTGATGTTATGTACCAAAGCCTTAATAACATGCCTACTCTTGGGCACAGCGAGAGTCTCCTACAAAGAAATAGTTCAAGATGTGCACAAAGATTTGGCTTAAGAATGTTTATTGTAGCATTGTCTCTAATGCTAAAATATTAAAAATAACCTTAATGTCCAAGGGATCCACTCCATGTGGGATACACCACATAAAAGCACAGATTCTGGGTCCGTAAGGCAGACTACCCACGTCAAGTCCCAGTTCTGGAACATTCTGGCACATTCCACCTCTCTGATCTCAGCCTTCCTATGCCTTAGAATATGGGAATAAACCAGTACCTCCTGCACAGAGTTATTAGGGGGATCACATGCATTAATATTTGTTAAAGCACTTAGAACAGTATCTGGCCATGTTGTAAATTTGTTTATAAATGGCGAATTCTGGAGATACATCGTCTTCAAACTCTTGACATAAAGGAACGTCAATGTCACAATCTACTTCGGTGTCCTAAACTTAAGCATGATACTTGGCATTTAAATCTAGTATCGTACTTAGCACAGTTAAGGGCGTAAAACCTCTCTGCTGAATGCAGGAATCACTACCATGCTAGCTGAGTGCTTTTTAATTTGGGGTTCTAAAGTAGTGAATCAACTTTGAGGGGTCAAGTAGAAAACTCCAAGGGTTGGAGAGTGAGTCTTACAAGGAAAGAACCTATAAGGATAAAAGGAACTAGATTAGGACAGAAAAGGATAAGGATAAAAGGAACTAGATTAGGATAGAAAACCAAGCAGAGGACTAAAGGAGGAAATACACTCACTCCGACTCCACCACTAACTTGAAGCTATGACTTTAGGCCTATTCCCCTAACCTCCATTTTAGGTTTTCTCTTCCATCAAAGAAGAACAAAAGTATCCACCATTATCAGCTGGTTGTAAAGTTTTGAAATTATGTTATTGATAGTTTGTGTTACTCTGTGCCAGGTGCTGGTCGAAGCTCTTCTCCCATTTTCCCATTTAGTCTCCCCAACAGACTCATGGGGCACTGTTGTGGATTGAATTTTGTCTTCCAAAAAGATGTGGTGGAGTCCTAATCCCAAGTATCTGTGAATGTGATCCCATTTGGAAAGAGGGTCTTTGCAGAGGTAATTCGTTAAGGTGAGATCATACTGGATTCGAGCAGGCCCTAAATCCAATGGCTGGTGTCCATATTAGAAGAGGAGATGAGGATACAAACACAGGGAGAATGCCACATGAGGACAGAGGTAGAAACTGGAGTAATGCATCTATGAGCCAAGGAACACCAAGGATTTCTGGCAAACACCAGAAGTTGGAAGACAAGGAAGGATCTTCCCCTAGAGCCTCAGAGGGAGCGTGGCCTGCTGATGCCTTGATCTTAGATTTCTAGCCTCCAGAACTTCGAGAGAATACCTGTCTGTGGTTCTAAGCTACCAGATTTGTGGTAGCTTCTTACAGCAGCCCTAGGAAGCTACCACAGATACCATTTGACCGATGCAGAGATGGAGGACCAGAACGGGGAAGAACCTGATGGAGCTCTCGCACAGCTCATGAGCTAGCTAGGATTCGAAACAGGGCTGACGCTGGAGTCTGTGCTCTTTATCGTTACATGATACTCAGCTGAGTTCTGGAGAGCTTCATTGTTTGCTTGGGGAGCACCAAAGTTTTTATTTTCCACTCTTGCATTTTGATGTACTTCACCATCCACTGTCCCAGGAGGCATTATTCTGTGGTATGAGTGGTTTTGTCACATGCTTATCTGAAGTTTGTCCTCATTATCCTAGCTGAGTCTATGTTCAAATTATGCAATTTTCACAAGCTTCACAGAGCAAAGCCCCCAAGCCCCAGCTGGGGACGGCAGGCTGGTTCTGAGGTTCTTGCCCCGAGGCTCTTGGGGAGAATGCTTCAACAGCTCTGCCCCCCCCCGGACCACGGCAGAAGCAAGCTGCTACATGCAGAACACTTTCTAGCCATTTCCAGAGGGCCTCGCTGGCTTGAAGAGAGAACAAGGAAGGGGATAAGTGAAATCTGAATCACCCCTCAAATTCCATTTTGCCCAGAAAATTTACCTTCCTTTTCCATCAAAACGATTCCTCGACTTGCAAATATTAGGATTTTCAGGTTTGGGCATCCTCTTCCCTTATTCCATTCCTTCTCTCTTTCCCTCCCTCTCCGTCTCTCTGTCTCTGAAGATATTCAGGGAAATGCAAGCCTGACCAAGATGACTAGAAGAACAGAGGCCGTCCAAGCCTGGATTTTCAGCGCTGCTGTGAGCGAGGCTTTCTTCAGTCATCCCTTTGAAGACACGAGAGCCTACTGCGGAGCTACCAGCGACCTCCCTGGTCCTTTTCACTCCATGACCAGCAGCTTTACCAAGAGCTCCCCTGACCTGGTTCTGCAGCGAATCCAGCAATTCAATCTCTTCGGGAGCATCGGCTCTTGGTTTTCAGATGCAGGGCTGAGAGCAACCTATTCATCCACCTCTGTGGGCTCCAGGCCTCTGTAGGTTGTTACTCAGGGTGATAAAAGCTTCCATCCCTGGGTGAAACTCGTCCGTCCTGGCAAGCATAGCCCTGACTCAGTACTGTAAGCTGAGCCCAGGCACCCCTGTACTTCTGACAGACGAGCCAGGCGCAGAAAAGCCTCTGCTGACAAGCTTATCGGACAGTGGACACCTGCAGAGGGGCCCATACCTTTTCTCGGGAAGGCTCCGCCGGCCGTTTTGATCCAACAGGTCTGTGCACACGGTCAAAGAGAGATTACTTGGAGATTCACAAAGGAGCTGGATTATGCCAAGCCCGAACGTCATGCTTGGAAGGAAATACAACCACCCATTCATAACACGGGCTCTCTTTGATGGAATCCGTGGTACGCCCCTCACCGGTTTTACTCCACATAAAATCCTATCTTTGTCTTGTGAGATAAAAGTGAGGGCGAAGGCAATTTAGACATAGTGAGACTACTATGTGCCCACGCAGGAGTGGGAGCCGCATGTTTAGCATTCTGTCTAGCACTGCTGAGAACCCATCCTGACTTCACAGACAAGAAAACTGAACGTAGAGACGTTGAATCACTTTGCAACACCGCACATCCCATTCGTGGCCAGGCAACCTTTGACAAAGAGTTCTGCCAGGGTTTTCTGTCTACTAGCAGCTGTTCCCAAGCAAATCAGCCCAGAGAACCCGGAGCCCAGGGGTATGGGAGCTATTGATTCTGGTTTTGGGTGCTTCGTTAGTGGGGCTCATATTGTTATGCATTGGCTCTATGGAGGGTCACCTTGCAGGTGTGACCCTGTCCTCCAGAATTCCAGGCAGATGAACAGAACAGCTCGGGATGAGCTGAGTCAAAGCCGACAGGGCGTGCCTTCAGACTCCATGCTAGTCTGAACTAGAGGCATGTGGTCCCATGCTATCAATTTAGAGGCACGTCTGTTTACACTTTGAAACGGTGCTCCTCAACTGGGGGCGATTTTGTCACCCAGGGGACACTTGGCAATGTCTGGAGACATTTTTGGTTGTCATAAATGTGAGGGATGCTACTGGCGTCCCGTGGGTAGAGGCCAGAGGTGCTGCTGAGCATCTTATAATGCACAGGACCGCCCCACAAGAACGAATGATCTGGCACAAAATGGCAGTAGTGCCGAGGTTGAGAAACTGCTTTGAAATCTTGTCCCCCCCTACATGGGAAGTTCTGGGCACAGCGGCTGGCAACAAATGGTAGCTTACTTTATCATCAGTCCTCTGTTTCCAAGCATTGCCACATGAGGGCTGAGTCTGTGATCCTGGGTGGGTGGTCCCTGGGGGTGAAGGAGGAACTGGATCCCTGGGAGCCCACACACACCAGAATCTGGCCAAACGAAGCTGCTTCTCCCATTAGCACAAGCACTCCTCATGAATCCTTGCCTTTGCTGAAGGTTCTTTAAATAGAGGAGGCAAGGTATGTGACTAGCAGGGGGACGCCGGTGGAGGGGGGGGGTAGGAGGGGAATGGGCTGATCTCGAGAAAGACATTTACTGAGTCTGAACCCTAAGACTCTGGCGGGCCTGGTGGCTGGAAGAGCCTCACTGGCGAGGGGCACGAGCACCATCGTGGGAACCAAACTGGCTTTTGACGCCTAGCTCAACCCCTTCTCAGAGCTGCCATTTCCTCACGTGCCAGACAAGAGGGATCACTCTCACCCTCAAGTGTTGGTGTGAGAAGTTAACTGAAATAATGAATGTAAAGTGCCTAACCCAGCAGGTGGCATGATAGACACTTACATGGAACCCATAGTTAGGAAGAGATGAGGACAGGCTATTCTTCCAGGTTTGCCTGAGCTGAGGCCTGTTGGTTAAAATAGTGACCCAAAGCCTGTCTGGAAGGCTTCGCCCACCTTCCTCCTGGTGCCCACGTACCCAGGCACTTGCGTGCCACAGTGTGGTTAGTATCATGGGTTGGGATGGCCTCTCCAGGGCCCCCTGGGGAGTTCTCAGCAGGGAACTTGAGTCAGCCTTTGCTGAGACAGGTCTTGAGGCTTGAAAAAAAAATTCACAGATTGCCTGAGGGAGTGTTCAGGAGGATGTGAGCCATGACCCCGTTCTGCTACCTGTCCTGGGAGGCAACTGTGCCACAGAAGATGGTGTGTGACTCTCAGCTCCATCCACACACTGTGCCACCCTAGACGCACGACACATACTGTTGGAACCTTGATTTTTCCCCCCTTCCATGGAGAATGGTGACTACTTCGTGATCGTTACATAAGGATTCCATGATGACCGTGAAGGCAATGTTGACGAGGATAAATAATCAAAACGAAAGTGTCTGGCTGTAGTGGGAACTTGATAAAAGTTATGTATTTGCTTTTGTTTTCTTTTTTTTTTTTCCTTTCTTAAGGAGTAGCTAAATTCCTCATGTGGGTGAGGATCTTCCTCCATGCTTCTACTTCACCTGCCTAAACATCCGCTCATTCCTTATGGACACGATCCTTCTGCCCACCTAGGCAGTCTGCTCTCCCCACGTCCATTCTCACTGTCCCTCTGTGTCTTTGCTGGTAGTGAGCTTCCCAGAGTAGCCTTCTCTCTCTTTCCATCCAAACCACCCTCTCTCAAAAGACAGCACTGGTCTCTTTTCTCCAGGTCATCTCCTCCAACAGCTTTGGTCACCACCCCACCTCCCCCAACAGCTTCAGTCACCACCCCCTGAGCATCAGCGAATGACCACTATGCCGAGAAGGGCCTCCTTACCTCCTTCATGTGGCCGCCATGAAGGGCCAAGATGAAGAACTTAGAGCCTTCCCCTTTGTTTAGAATGTTTAGAATGCACCTCCCCGCCACCCAGGCCTCGAGGGCCACGTGATATTTGACTCCGTATCTCTGGACTTTAACAGTCAGAAATAAGGTCGGCAGACTTAGCAAACACTGAGGAGCGACCGAACCAATGCAAGATTGTTGTTATAACACACTTTCTTTCCCTCTCCACCGCAGAATTCCCCCACCTCGGGAAGGTCTATACAGATGACCAAAGCTGTGGATGGGAAGACAGCCAGGCTTCCTCACGGCATTGCTGAGAATCACTCTTGAAACTCTAACACCTGAGGCCCACCCAGCAGAATCCTGATCAGACACAGCTCCCTGTTTTCCCAAGGGCAGGAGAACTGGGGCTTCTTTTTCTTCTTTTCTTCTGAGTGTTCCCTGGGCAGAGAGGTGCACTGCCTTCCAGACGTGCTTTTTTTTTTTTTTTTTCCACCAGCCAATCTACAGGCTATTGTCCAAATTAAATGTCCCACAAGGCCTCTGACCTCCAGGGACGCCTTCTGGTCGCCCTGCTCACACATTTCCGGCTCTCACCTATTCGGTTGGGAACTTCATGCTGGCTTTCGTTATTCTTCAAGTGGCTTTGTTGATCTGGTCTGTGTTTTGGTTTCTTTTTGCTCTTCTTTTAAGAGCATTCCCCGCCGATAGAGGCTATGTTCTCAGAAGGCACACATGGAACTTGTCACGGTCTCCTTCAGAGCAGAACACAGGCCTAGGCAAGTGTTGCTGAATCCGGTGGTATCATACAAACCACTGTGTGTCTAACTCACCTTCCTCCAAGTTTACCCTGGTGGCGAAGGCCAGAACGTAGAGTGGGGATTTTTAAAAGGGGGGGTGGAAATCAGGTGAATTGAAGAGAAGAGGATGGTAGGCAGAGGGCAGAAGCACCAAGCCCAACAAACACCCCACCTGCCCCTTCGGCTCCTGATAAAAGAAACTGAAGCTATTCGATTCACTTCAATTGCTCTCTGGGCCTGAAATGGCTCCCTCCCCCAGGCCCGTAGGAAAATTCAATTAAAGGGTCCATCTGCGAGGCAGCAGCTGAAGAGGAATGACTGTAGGGAGGCCCACGTTTTCATCAAAAAGAGCCAGTGTCCTTCTAGAACGCCCCTCCCTTCTGTGATCGGCCCCCCTCTCACTGATGAGGCCCACCCCTTACCTCGCCACTGCAATTCTGTCCAATTAGGCTGGCTCAGAGAAGTGGCTTTCATCTGCTCTTTTCAAATGCATGCATGTTAATGACGCGGTCCGTCCCACAGACACGGGGCTTGCTGGGAGAGAGCGAGAAAGCCCACAGAAAAGCCCACAGAGGTTGGGGGACGAAAGCCTCCTGGCCCCATTAATCCCTTTGCCACTGCTGGCTTCGGGGCCGGCACCTCCAAACCCAAAAGGCAGGATGCGTTTGAGAAAAGAATCACTATTAGGTGGGCTTCCGTGAGAAGCGAAGAGAAAGGCAGGGGGAAGGGTTAAATGGAGTGACCTCCAGAACAAGCCTTAACCCTCCAGAGCCTTCTGACCCACAGGGCTTCTTCCCTGCATTAGCGTCTGTTTTGGATGGGGGCAGGGGGCCACACCACGGTGGCCAAGGGGTGCGCAGGAAGCCCACCATCCCCAGGCTAAGTGCTGTTCTGCCGGGGTTCGCTGGGGCTTTCTGGACGTGAAGGATGGTCCTTCCAGGGACCCAGTGCCTCTTCCCCTCGAAATATACGACGCTCATGGCAGGGCCTGTGGGGCAAGACCAGCAGTGACCGCACAAAGGCCTCTCAGCCCCGCATCCAACAGTGTCCTGTTGTCTCACAGAGGACTCCTTGCTGCCCATGGGGTCTTCTTTCCCACCTCCTTCTGCAGCCTCGTGATTATTTTTGACGAGAGAACATAGGGACGAGGGCACCTGGCCACCTTCCTCTATCAACTCCATTATTAACGAGGCTGGGCTCCTGGGCTTGCAGATGCAGCCTTCTCCCTGGGTCCTCACGTGGTCTTCCCTCTGTGTCTGTGGCCCAATCTCCTCCCTATATAAGGAACACCAGTCCTATGGGATGAGGCCCACCCTACTGACTTCTTTTTGACTCAGTTACTTCTTTAAAGAATCCGTTTCTAAATACAGTCACGTTCTGAGGTACTGGGGGTTAGGACTCCCCACATAAGAACTTGGTGGGGGAGTGGGAAATAGTACAGTTCATAACATATGCCTTTGTAGTTCTGCCTAAAATTGATTTGTTATTGGTCAGTTTAATCGTTTCACCTCAGGATTTTTAGGACTTTGAGGAGATAGAAACTTTTCAAAGGATGGGAACTTTCTCAGGAAAGGCCTTCAATAATGGGCATTAGCAACTCCTATGTTAAATGTAACATAGACTTTGGGGCACAATATATGACTATTATGTAAAATAGAGGAGGACTCCTGGGTGGCTCAGTCGGTGAAGCATCTGCCTTCGGCTCAGGTCATGATCCCGGGGTCCTGGGATCGAGTCCCGAGTTGGGCTCCTTGCTCAGCAGGGAGTCTGCTTCTCTGTCCCTCCCCTGGCTCGTGCATTCTCTCTCTGTCAAATAAACAAATAAATAAATAAATAAAATCTAAAAAAAAATACAGTTGAATTGGAGAGATTCCATTAATGAACAGCATTCATTTGGTCAGGACAGAGTCTGGAAGATCCATTTCCTACTCAGAAATGGTTAAGACATCTTACACACATATTGGTCGAGCAAGCAGCCTTGCCTCCCGTTCTGGGTTCATACCCATCAGGCTCCACCAACCTGACCAGACTCCCACCATGCTTCCAATGTGGCCTCGCTCGACATTCCTGAATCCAAGGCTCTGTACGGAGTGTTCCCTCTTCTTGAAACGCCCTTTGCCTTCTTGAACTGCAGAGTATCTCGGAAGGAAAGGAGAGAACAAATTAGTTTTGTAAACGTTCTTTGATTTCCCTACTGGGAGAAATGGTGTTTGCACGAATAGAGGCCATCGGATGCCACTGGTTCATGTTCCTTCCCCTGCTTGCTGTTCCTTCCTCCCCACTGCCAGTCACAAATGACTCACTCTTGAGTGGAAAGACGTAATGATGCATCACCACGCTGTAGAAACATGTGCTGCGTTGGGCATGTTCTTAGTCACTGTCCCCTGAGCATAGCTCTTCCCAGGAGTCTGAGTGAAGCTCTTCTGCTTCCAAGTTCTTTTAAGAGCCAAAACCACATGAGCCTTAAATCCAATGAAGCATGCTTGTCCAGTTGTCTGCTAGATTTTCAGGTGGAGGTTGGGCTGGACAGACTTAAACCTTTTTATTCTTCTGAGAAGGTCAGTGTCCTAGGGTCCCAGGGAATGCCCGGCCCATGCTTTCCCGTGTGATCTTCTCTCTTCTGGGTGAGGGGGTGTATGCAGGGGGTCCTCAGATGACTGTGAGCTTCGGAGCCTTGCTCATCCTGATCCTCCTACACTCTGGGCCTCAGGCTCCCTGGAGCTTGGCTCCTTCTGTGAGACAGGGCAATAAAATAGCTAAAAACGTAGGTTGTCTTTCAGATTGCCTGTGCTCAAACCTGAATTCGACATTTTTTCATCGTATGCCCTGATTCACTCACCTAACCTCCCTGGACCTCAATTACTTGTCTGTAAGATGGGGATGATGAGACTCCACCTCGTGTAAGAGCAGAGCATGAGTTCTACGCATTCTCATTGTTGTTGTGAAATGTATAGTAACGTTGGAAACTCCTCGCTCTCAAATGACTTCAAGACCTTTTGAATTTCAACAAATCATAATTTGGAACGTTTGGGGACGGCATCTGGGAAGAGGCAGCATTCAAAACTCTCTGACGTCATGTTCTCTTCATTTACCCTCCAGCTAAGCAAATTAGGAACCCCTTTTCTCTCATGAGACCGGAGAGCTCCCTCCTGTTCTGCTGTTAGGAAATGGCCAGGAGCCCCAGGGACAGCAAGGTCCTTGAAGTGCTTGCTTGAGATTTAGTTGGGTTATTTGTTGCATCCTTTGGGAATTTGTATGATTGATATACCAAATGGCTTTCGGTGGGAGAGGGAGGGACACAGAGAGGAGAGTGGGGCTGTGTGGTTATATGATTTGTGTGAGACCAGGACACCCGGGGAGAAGCATGGCATCTGCTCCTTACCGTGGCACCTGGCCTGGTTTGGGGACTTGATGAGGAGAGGGCACAGAGGCTGAAGGGACTGTTTTCATGCAAGACTGTATGCTCTGGAAACATCCAGAAGTGGGGAGGGGAACCCTTCTTGCCTCTTTTGCACACACTCTGGGACTGTTCCGGCTGCTCAGAGGTGATCAGCTGTAAGGACAGGAGGAGGTCGAAGGGTTGACAGGGTCATCAGTCATCTGATGATGGTCAGGGCGTGGTGGGTGGGGATGACCCTGCAAGATGCCAGCCTGGGAGGTGGGCGGAGCAGACAGGCTGGCTCATAAGGGGCTCCCAGGGGTATGTGGTGAGCAAGAGGGAGTATCATATAAAACCCTGTGAGGTTGGGCATTCCTGCTTAAGCAGGTCAGAGTTTTCAGGGAGCAAAACTTAACGGAACCTATTTTGAACCTAGGAGCTCTGACATCCTAGGGACACTTGAGTTACATGTGTTTCTGGTGACACCATCTTTTTCCTCCAACCCCCACATCAGAGACATGTCCAGGAGGGAGGGCCTGTTATGACTGAGAGTCTAGAATAAGAAGAAAGGAGGAAGGGTGTGCTGGCTGCTTACTTCATTACCCCAAGAATGCCATTCACAAGTGCTTCTTTGTGTGTGTATCTGTGAGCCTGACCTTCAGTGTCCATCGCTTTGCTCTTTGCTGATCTTCCCTCCTCCCCTCTGGATAATTAGAACAAAGGATGCAGCAAAGGTAAGGAGGAGGGGCTCTCACTGCCATGTAGGGCCAGCATTTTACCTGATGGAAAATGAGACACAGAGCTCCTATTCCCTTCCCTTCGGCATTTTGGGTTATCTACAAAACGGCTTTACAACACAGTAGGTAATGAAAATATACTAATAAAGCCCCAAATGCTTGACCTATGGTTCCATAATCGTGTATGCAATCTCCATCCACTGATTCTACTCTTAACTTTCAAGTCGTTCATTTCAGGAAACACAGAGTGAGTGTTTGCTGGATGCCAGGAAGTGTGCTAAACGGGGTTTTTAAAGAAACAACTGGTTTAACTAAGTTAAGTTTGTCCATCAGTACCTGCCATTGTGTTCTATCCAGCAGAGGTATTAGTATCTGCAATGTGATGGGGAGGTATGTAGTGAGTTTATAGAATGTAGAGGAAAAATACATGCACGTAAAGCAAGAGATCTGGATTGCCGGTGTTAAGTTCATGAGCCCCTGAGTAAGTGAGAGTTGACGGTGTTTTCTTAATTGAGGTGTAATTTACATAGAGTGAAAGGTACCAATCTGATCTTAAAGGTAGAATGATGGAGTTTTGACCAATGACACACCTGGATAATCCACACCCCTATCAAACTATCGAACACTTCCGTAATCGCAGAAAGTTTCCCTGTGCCCCTTCTCAATCAACACCCACCCCATGTTCATCTTTAAGATTTCTAAAATATCTCTTTATTTAGGTGTACCTCAGAGATATTGCGGATTTGGTTCCAGGCCACGGCAATAAAGTGAATATTGCAATAAGGCGAGTTAAATGAATTTTTTGGTTTCCCAGTGCATAGAAAAGCTACGTTCACACGCTACGGTAGTCTAGTAAATGTGCAATAGCATTATGTCTGAAAAACAATGTACATACTTAATTAAAAAATACTTTGTGGCTAAAAAAAATGCTACACATCATCTGAGCTTTCAGTGGGTCATAATCGCTGATCACAGATCACCACAACAAATGTAATAATAACAGAAAAGCTTGAAATATTGCAAGAATTACCAAAATGTGACAGGGAAACATGCAGTGAGCAAATGCTGTTGGGAAAATGGACCCGATAGATAGACCTACTCCACACAGAGTTGCCACAAACCTTCAAATTGTGTGTGTGCGGGGGAAGCAATACCTGCAAAACGCAATAAAGCAAAGAGCAATAAAACGAGATATGTCTGTTTTTTGGTCAAAAAATATCCTGGACATTTATGAGACTTACAAAGTGACCCTAAGATTGTGTATGTTTGTTCGGTTGTGTTTAGAAAGATGTACAGCACCTGCTTTGGATATTCTGAATGAGAGTTCCACTAAGGGCTGCTAGACATTTCTTCTTAGAAACTGACCTATTGAATTAGGAGGAAACCATCTTTCTCCTCTTGGGTTCACCCAGCAATAATCCCGTAGCCAACTTTGATAACTCTATCAACTCAAAGAAATGAACACACTTGGTCATTGCTGAATTCTGGCCCTTGGGTTTGCTCCTCTTTTATGTATGAAAAAGGTAAAAAGTTAACAGACTGCTCTTGGAAGACAGTTCTCCATAGGTTGCTCCCATTTCTGCATGTTTTGCAAACAGAGGCATTCACAGATTTTGTTCTGAAATCATTTCAAAGATAGAGATAGTGTCTCGTTCCCAAACAAAAGGAAGATTTGTCCAGTAAAATAAAGATAATGTCTCCCTCCAGGGCAGAGAACAGGATGCTGACAGCCTATTATAAAAGATTCAGACTCCCGAAACCAATATCACGCTATATGTTAACTAACTAGAATTTAAATAAAAACTTGAAGCAAAACAAAACGAAAAGAAAATAAAAGATTCAGGTTTTCTAAGTTGAAATTCCTCTCCTGCAATGCCAATGTGCAGGCATCACCTGGCTCTCTGCACATTATCCTGTGGAAACTGGGGCTCAGGGAACTGGCAGAAGAAAATGATGATCCCAGGGGTGCCTGGGTGGCTCAGTTGGTTAAGCATCTCCCTTAGGCTCTTGTCATGATCCTGGAGTGCCAGGATCAAGCCCCGAATCAGGCTCCCTGCTCAGCAGGGAGTCCACTTCTCCCTCTCGCCCTCACCTGCTTGTGTTTGCTCTCTCTCCAGATCTCTCTCTCAAATAAAGAAATAAAATCTTTAATTAAAAAAAAAAAGGAAATGATGTTCCCCTGGATATCAGCTGTCCTAGGAGAAAAACCTGCTCTTCTTCTGACTCAGGGGTCTCATGTCTTCTGCTAGAATCCAGGAATTTGTTGCAGGCTACCTGGTTCATTCACAGGTAGAGTCAAATCTCAGACTCCTTGCAGTCCCTGACAGCTCTGAGTCAAAACTGTGTCTCTGGCATGTTCTCTTGTAGTTAAATCATAACTCGATTTTAACAGTTGGCCAGAGGGGATGCTCATGGGCTATGAACATTCACTTTGAGTTCAAGTCTCAGCACAGGTGTGAGTGTTCTTTCTAAAGCAGAAAGAAGCTGAGCACTTGGCTGAGGAGAAAAGGCGTAAATGCCCTGCATGGGTGGTTAGCTCCAGCTAACCCAAGCTCTGTCTCCTCCTGTCTGATTGGCCCTTGCCATCTTGCTTTGCTTCTGATCAAAACTGACGCCACTCTCGCTTGGGTACTCCACTCTTCTTGTTCCGTAGGTCTCTGGGGAAGGCAGATCACTACACTGAGACCAAGAGTAGGATTCTTAATTTGCACCACAACTTTTGTGGCTTTATTGTTTTGTATACTTGTGAACATAATACATGGTGATTGTAAGAAAGTAAGATTGAGAAAAATCATAAAAAGTAATACAGAATGTTCTCAATCACATTCCACAGGAAGCACTGTGAACATTTTGATTGTCTTTCTGGACATTTTTCTATACATATACATATTATCATATTGCATTTTTCTTTGGGGTTTGTTTTCTTCACTCTTTTTGGTCTTTTTCTACATAGAACTCTCTTTTCCCTTTTAACAGCGTAATGTGGATGTCTTTCCATTTTAACCATATAGATATATCCTTATTTATTTAACCAGTGTCTTTTCTGTGGACATATAGGTTGTTCATCATTTTTCAGTATTATACACAATGCTTTTATGATCTTCTCTCTGGGTATGTCTCTCTGTCTCTATTTCTCTGTCTGTCTATCTTTGCACACTAGTTTGAATATTTCCTTAGGATTTATTCTCAGGAATGGAACTATCCAGTCAATTGCATCCAAATTTTTCCTTGCCCCAAACTTGTTTTCCTTCTACTCCAATAATGCTTCCTTCAGATTTCAAGGTTGTGAGGATTTGCCTAGAGAAAACAAATAGGTATATTTTCTCACAGTGGAGTAGGTTTTGTTTGGTAAAAAGTGTAGAAACAAACTCATACTAACTTACGAAATGAAGAAAGCATTAGCAGATTCCCAGTCTACTCTTCTGACCTGACAAAAGGACATGTCTGGGCTTTAGAAACAACCAGAAGGAAGAGGTCCAATGCCACGAGACTTCTAACATTACAGCTTTGTTCCTCTTGATTTTGGAGGACTGGCTCCTCTGTTTCTACAAGTGGTAGACATGGAAACACATGGTCCCCAAGTTTTATATCATATAGCCCCAATTTTGAAAATCTTGGGGAAGGAGATCATTGACCTTGCTTGATTCTACCACCCGCCGCTGGCCCAGTCAGTCTTGGCTATGCAGTCAGTCACATTGCTCTAACACAGCAGATCCCATGGCAACTATAGGGATGGGGGAGGGAGACATTCTCAGAAAAAAAACATGCTGGGCAGACTGCTCCTTAGGTATCTGCTAAATTTTCTATGGACAAAACCAAATGTTGTTGAAGATCTATTTAGATTTCTTTCCCCAACCACCTTTCTCAAATTGGAGTTGGCTTTTCAAGTGAAAACTTTCAAATGAAAAAATTTTAAAAGTCACATCTGAGACTACAACAGAATATGAGATAAGACAAAGAGAAAGTATAAGGAAGAACACTGTAGTCATACGTATGAAATAATATGTATAGTACATGTATGGAATAACTCTTTTCTTCCTTTTTCGAGGATGTCACTTGCCAGTCTTCTTCATAAAAATCTCACTCCCAGGAAGCACCCTAGTCTGTGAACACACCTTGTTCGTCCTGCCTCTATATCCTTATTTTAGAAAGTAATTTATCCCCTCTTTTCTAGAGACTTCATGGGTTCGGGGATTATGAAGACCTAAACCCTACTCCCAGTTCTGTCATTAAACTGGGCACCCTTGGCTGGTGCTTATGTCCTCTAATTCTGTTTCATGAACTGAACACATCAAGGGTCTTGCCCCTTCTCTCATTATTCTTTCCAGATTGCTCAAAATTTACCTCCCCTCCACCACCCCACTGTAATGGTGCTCCTGCCCCCCACCGTTTGAGTGTATTCAACACCTGGCATCTCTGTTACTCATTTAGAAGCTAAAGTTTATTGCTTTGCCTCCAGGGGGATGGTAAAAATATTTAACAACCTGTCACTGGTTGTAATTGGTCACTGACCAATTACAATGGACAGGGTGGTGATGGACAGGGTTCTGGAGGAACCTGGAGTGCAAAGCATTCCTGCTTCCATTGCTGATCCCAGAGTGAAGGAGAGCTCTGGAGCCCAGGGGAGGAGCCAGGGATGCTGAGTAAGGTGGGGAGGGCCCTCAGGAGCCTGGAGGCCATTCAGAGGGAAGTATTTCAATAATTTAACAACCACTATGACAATACCTGCTTAAACAAACCTAAGTTCTATTGATTTCTGATGAGTATGTGATGTTTCTTTCCATTTGGGTTAGAAATCCCTTGAGGTCTAAATGTATGTCTCAAACTTCTTGGTGTCCCATGGATCCAGCCCATAGTCATCCTGAGAGTACCAATAGTATGTCCATGCCACATCGTTCAGGAGATGTTGGGCTGGGGAAAACCCTTGGTGTTCCGAGATGGGCAGTACTTGACTTTGAAAGTCAGAACTTGAGACTGACCCTTCCCATACCCAACACCTATAAGGATTAATTGTTTTATTCCCTTTGAGAACCGGGCTTTTGTGGATCCAACTACCTGACCAGCTGCTCATTTCAGAACATCTGAAATGTGAAAATCTTGGAAGGGGTGCTTCTTTAATGCAGAAGCAGAGCGTATTTATTATTACTATCCAGGCAGAAAGCTGAATTGCTAGTGCCTGGAAGTAACTATCACACATAACATTTTCCCACTTGTGGTGATGGCCGTAGTGTCAGAGAGGAAGGGGGAAAAGTGCATTTAGAATATAAACCTGTCATGCAATGTTGAGACCAAGAATGCATCCTTTATGCATGGGATGCGGTTTTGGGAAGTAGGTGAAAGAGTATCAGTACCACTTCAGGTATATTGTGGGTATTATATTACACTTTTATGGAGCTGACCTGGCAATTTTGCCACTATGTAGAACATGACTTTCTCAGCTGCCTCATCTCTAAAAGTAAGACGTTCAGTTGTCTGTTGCTGTGTTGCCAACGACCCCGAAAGTCAGTGGCTTACACCAACAACCATTTATTTGTTCATAATTCTGCAGTTGAGCTGGGACTAGCTGGGTGGTTCTTCTGCTGGTCTCACTGGTGTTCACTCAATCAGATGTAGCCCACAATGACCTTACTCACATGTTGGCCAGGATGCCTCAGTCTGTCTCATGGTGTCTTTCCAGCAGGATATTCTGTTTTTAACATAGTGCAGCACTGTTCCAAAAGCAGCATGCCCCAGTGCATCAGCACTTGCAGGCCTTTTCCTGCACTGTGTCTGCTCATTTCCCATTGGCCAAAGCAAGATCCACGGCTGAGCCCAGTGACAGTGTGGGAGGTAACCACACAGGGTATAAGTCATGGAGACCATTAATGTCTCCATCTATCACGTGATCTCTAAGGTTCTTTCAGCTCCGACATTCTATGTTTTCCTGGGGATGTGAGCTCTCATTTTTTAATATTAAATTTAGAAACATACTACTGGAGGACAGGCAGCCTGAAAATTCCCTACTATCACCAAGATGACAAAATGGGGGGGATCTTTCCCTTTTCAACACACATCACTTTCATACATATTAACACTTTCAAAAAATTTAAATCTTTGTCTCTTTCAGGTTACACTATGCATTCATTTTGGTTCTATGTCCCTTGTGCAAACCGTAGCAGGAAGAGAAGAGTTAAAAATTAAATCGGAACCCGTGTGTTTAGGAAATGTTTACACATCATTCTGTACCCAGAGTATATTAACAAAATCATAGAATCTATTTTCTCATTCATGATAGCAGACTGAACTCATGCATATGCTTGTCCTCGCTCACCAAATCTCATTGAAATTACAAAAAAAATATGTTGTAAAAGAATAAAGCCCTAGGTGCATTGGGAGACAGGAAAGGGCACACTCCAATAGAAAGTAGATGGGATCAGATCAGGGTTTTTCCAACCCGGCACTATTGACACTTTGGACTGGAGGATTGGTGTGGGGACTGGCTTGTGCATTTCAGTATGTTTCGCAGCCCTTCAAGCCTCTCCCCACCAGCTATCAGTGACACCCCCTAACCCATGACAACGAAATGTCTCCAATTGCTAAATGTCCCCTGCGGGGGTTTACAAAATTGCCCCCAGTTAAGAATCAGTTGATTAGGTGGACTGGGAGAATTGGAGCCCAGGACACATGCAAAAGGAGGCTGTTTCAGAGGTAAGAGACTTTCAGAAACATCCCAGTCAACTGCTGCTAGAGTGGGTGTGGTCTTACAAGCCGAGTCACAAAAGGAGGCTTGTCTGCAGAACAGCTGTTGACGATCACAGCCTTCTCCTTCTGGCCCACAGAGACAGTTAGCTTCCAGGGAGTGGCTCCCCAACCAAAACACCTAGAGCTACTATTCAAATAGATTGAAGGATCTAGGAGGGAAAACCTCTAGTTTAGATGCTGAGGCTGGAGACGCCGAGCCTCAGATGTCTACCCCAGCATGGAAGGGGGAAAATGGAAAGGCAGCTCTATGCAGAAGTAAAATAAAGACCCCAGCACAAACCCTCCTTTCCTGGGAAGTGATGGAGCCACGAGCCCTTGCAGAAGCTCCCCCACCACCTATTACTCATTTCCACCGAAGTACCTCCAGGTCAGGGGAAGGACTGACAGAGGAAAGGAAGATGAAATGATGCAGAAGAAATGCAATCCAGCTACTGATACTGGTGCATTTATTAATTCATTCATAAGTAGGAATGATCAGTATGATTATCAGACATTTGACAACATCAATACATACAAAAGAGAAGAAGATAAGCAAAAATGCATACTAATAAAAAGTTGTTTTTTTGTTTTATTTTTTAAGGTGCGCCTGGGTGGCTCCGTTGGTTGAGTGTCCGACTCTTGATTTGGGCTCAGGTCATGATCTCAGGGTTGTGAGATCGAGCCCACATCGGGCTCCATGTTGAGTGGGGAGTCTGCTTGAGATTCTCTCCTCCCTCTCCCTCTGCCCCTCCCCCTGCCCACGTGCATGCTAAATAAATAA
The DNA here is from genome assembly GCF_002201575.2 of Neomonachus schauinslandi. NCBI lineage: Eukaryota > Metazoa > Chordata > Mammalia > Carnivora > Phocidae > Neomonachus > Neomonachus schauinslandi. The sequence continues at coordinate 133,323,241 of NC_058410.1, read as the reverse complement.
GTAACTAACTAACTAAATAAATGCGTAAAATCTTTTTAAAAAGTGTTTTTACCTTAATAATCCAATGAATGCAAATTAAAACAGGGAAATGCAAACGAAAACATCTCTTTTTATCTATTGGAGAGGCAAAAAATAAAAGGAGTGATAACATCCAGTGTCGGTAAAACTATGAAGAAATAGACACTCTCAGATCCTGCTAGTGAGACAAGACCCTTTAAGAAGTTACTTTGAGAGTACCCACCAAAATTAAAACGACGCAAACTCTTTGCCCCAGAAATTCTTCATCCAGAAACTTTCCTACAGCCTACAGAAATATGCTCCAAGATGTACATGCAAGGATGCTCATGGAAGCACCACATGTAATATCAAAAAATAAAACACAACTTAGGTGGCTTTCGATAGAGGAATAACCATGATACAACAATTATGTAGAGTATTATGCAGTCCATTAATAGGACGACACAGATCTGAATGTACTGATAAGGAAAGATGCCAGTTATTAAGTGAAAGGAGTAAAGCTTGAACAGTATGTATATTATAATGCCATTTATGTACCAAAAAGATTTCTGTGCGTTCACTTGTGTGCACGCGCACCCACGGTAAATGGAAGTGCATAGGGGGTCTGGCAGGGAGAGGTAATAGGGAGAGGTCATTTTTATAGGGGGCATATGATACCTCTGTAAGCTTAGAAATAGCTTCTACAAAGAAAAGTGAACAAGGCAGGTTAAGCCTGACAGATTTCATAAAGATCATATCTGCTCCCTTTTATTTAATTAAGACAAGGAAACTGAAGTCCCAATCTGAATCAGGAACACCAATGTTCCAATTAGTACTCTTACACTTTTTGAATTGATCATGTTCCTTTTAAGCTTCAAAGTATTTTCTTATTTTAAACCATTTCTCACAGCTGTTATCTTATTCATAGTGTTGCTTATTTAACGACCACTGCTGTTTATAATGTATTTATCTAACACAGTTTATAGACTCACCATGCCCATTACCCAGATTTCAGTATTATCAAAAAAATCCTTACATAATTCCTTTCTCCAAGCAAAAAATGTTCCCGTGATTTTTTTTTCAAAGATTTTATTTATTTATCTGAGAGAGAGAGAGAGAAGGAGAGACAGAGAGCACGAGAGGGAAGAGGGTCAGAGGGAGAAGCAGACCCCGCGCTGAGCAGGGAACCCGATGCGGGACTCGATCGCTGGACTCCAGGATCATGACCTGAGCCGAAGGCAGTCGCCTAAACAACTGAGCCACCCAGGCGCCCCGTTCCCGTGATTTTTAATCCCGGTTCTCCTACAGCAGATCAAACAGTATGTTTATTTTGGGGACGAGTGCACACATGCTGTGAGAGGAGTGGGCAACAAGGAACAAGGTGGGGCAGCTGGGGACAGAGTCCTGTTTTAGATGCTCTGGGGAGACCAGTGTTGCTCTCTGAGATCACATTCTAGCAACAGTGGGTGATGTGTACACTTGAGAAAAAATTGCAAAGATTCTTATAAACCAAAGGACGACTAAGGACAAACAGATAAAATCCTGTCTGAGAATGTAGAGGTCAGGATGGACAAGGTGGAGATTTCATTTCAAGGGTCTACGATATGCATTCAGAACTGGCTTCCAGGTAGTTAAAATCCGAGCCAGACTTGGAAGGGAAAGCAACTTCAGGATGATAGAGGCTCTTCCGGTCCTGGAAGAATGTCAGATAATTTGGACAGGATCTCAGATCAGATTTCTTTGGCCTCATCTTCAGTCACTCAATGGCGCTGACTCCAGAAACCTTGCAAATTTGAGCAGAAACAAACAAACAAACATGAAAACCACAGCTGACCCACTTTGGAGATGTAGAAATTTAGTAAATAATTTTTTTTCCTAAGACATTAACCAAAATTTTTTTCAAGGCTAAAAATGGACTCTCTTTAGCCTTGAAAAAAGGTACTCAATATTTTCAAGTAGATGCAATTTCACAAAATTACTTAGAATTTGACCAAAATGTCTAATACTTACTTACCACCTTTGATCTAGCTTGAAAATTACATTCCTATTTTCAAATATGAGTCAATTGGAAGAGCTCAAGGACAGGACAAAGTTGGGTGTATTTCAGAGACACTCACCACTTCCAGGGGGGATTTCTGCTCTCCACCCTATTCAGAGTTTGGTGTAGATGCAGATGAAATGTGCTCATGCAAACATGTCATTAGAGATGGAAATTTAGTCTAAGAGAGGATCAGTACAATCCAGGGCTGTCAAAACAGCACCCAAATGCTCCGTGGGGGAAATATCATGTATTATGGGAGGTTTTTCATTTTTCTCCTTTATTTTCTTTGCATTATGTGGAAAAGCTATCAAGACACATTCTTCAAAAGAGCAAGGCTTCTGCTTCCTTGCAAGCATGCTGTTTGTTTGTTTGTTTGTTTAGATTTTATTTATTTAAATAGGGTGCCTGGGTGGCTCAGTTGGTTAAGCGACTGCCTTTGGCTCAGGTCATGATCCTGGGGTCCCAGGATCGAGTCCCACATCGGGCTCCCTGTTCAGCAGGGAGTCTGCTTCTCCCTCTGACCCTCCCCCCTCTCATGCTTCTCTCTCATTCTCTCTCTCACATAAATTTTATTTATTTATTTGACAGAGAGAGAGAGAACAAGCAGGGGGAGCAGCAAGGCAGAGGGAGAGGGAGAAGCACACTCCTGCAGAGCAGGGAGCCTGATGCAGGGCTCGATGCCAGGACCCTGGGATCACGACCTGAGCCAAATGCAGCTGCTTAACCGACCCAGCCACCCAGGCTCCCTGCATGCTGTTTATTTGGAGGTACAGGGTCTTTGCTAGCTGGTGCTCATTGCCCTCAGAAATGCTTTCTGGGTACACAGGTGGAGAGGAAATGGATGGCCATGTGGATATCACTAGCTGATTAGGCCAGGCAGCAGCCCAAACCTGCAGACCGGTAGGGACGCCGAAGGCTGCACCATGCTGTCTTCCCCGATTTCACTTCCTCCCTGATCACAGCACATTGCTATGGTCATGCAGGTCAAAGGAGAGAGCATGCCTAGGTTTCTCTTGTCCCTGCAGAGCTGACCATGACGAACAAATGAAAAACGTGGGACTCCACCCCAACCCAGAGAACATCTTCATCAGAGCGTGCATCCAATAGCTTTGCTTTTGTCAGGGTCAGTGCTGCCTCCAGACCAGCTCCATGGGTGTGAGACACCCCTGGCACACCTGGATTCGTTGGACAGGGCGGGGTGGTGGTGGGGGGGGGGTATGTTGGAAGCGTTTCTTGGATGCTTTGTCAGAGCTCGCTCAGGGCATTAATGGAAAAGGACAAAGCCCTCGTTCGCCCACCACGGCTCACCTTCATGTTAAATGAGAATTCTCCAGACAGACCTTTTTGCCCTGCTTCTACCAGTGAAAAGTATTTAACAGGAGCTTCAGAGAGTAGGCTTGGAGGTTCACAGAAGCCTTGGAAGCAGGGGCTTGTCTGAGCTCTGGACCTCCGTCTTCCTCGGGTGGACTCTGCCAAAACCCCAGACTTGGAATATTCTAATCATCCTGGAACCTACCAGGCATTTTATTTCCCAAATAGATGATTTCCACCAATCTGGACAATTTGGACTATTTAATTGGATTTGGGGTTTATAAACTGGGATTAAAATAAACAAAACCAAAATCTCTCACCTTCTGGTCTACAAAGATATCCTTACTGTAAACTCTCTACTATTCAATCAAACAGATAAGAAACAGGACATTGAGAAGGCTGTGAACTGCTCTCGTTCACTGTTTAACGGCGTTCGCTTGGAAGCTTAATTAAAACCTTTTATCCACCGGTAGTGTTCCCTTCCCTGGTCACAGGGTGGAGACATGTCAGTCCCTGTGCCGTTCTAAAACATCAGGGCATGGGATAGCAGAGCCAGCTGGTGGGCAGAGCTGAGTTAGTGCTTGAATTAAAAAAAGGATACTCACAACTCCTCTGAAAAAGATTTTATCATAATTTTAACTTTTATCAACTAAATTTATATACATAAATTACAAGGTCAAAGAGTACTACAAAGCATATGAAGAGAAAAGTATCCCACGCCTCTAAATCCACTCCCCAACTAATTTTTAATTCTTTTAGTGTCTAGTACTTCTGGTACTTAGCTCCACTTTTCTAATGGCCATGCTTAGTATTTCTTTATTTTTCTAATTTAGATAGTATCTATTGACTTCTTGTACAAAAGGATAGAAAATATAATATAGAAATTCTGTTCACAATGGAGATGCATAATCATAGCACATTTTCTTTCTTCTTTCTTTCTTTCTTTCTTTCTCTCTCTCCCCTCCCCCTCCTCCCCCTCCTCCTCCTCCTCCCCTTCTTCTTCTTCTTCTTCTCCTTCTTCTCCTTCTCCTCCTCCCCCTTCTTCTTCTTCTTCTCCTTCTTCTCCTCCTCCTCCTCCTTCTCCTTCTTCTTCTTCTTCTTTTTCTTCTTCTCTTTCCTTCCTTCCTTCCTTCCTTCCTTCCTTCCTTCCTTCCTTCCTTC